>NW_024884364.1:12617961-12668216 GCF_019232065.1 Centrocercus urophasianus | reverse complement strand
TTAATGGCTCTGGGGATCGAAGCGACGTGCAAGTCTTGCGTTTCACACGCGGCCTTACTTGCTGGGTAGGGGCCTTTTTCAGTGGAGTGCATTTGTGCCGTGGTTTCAGAGATTTCTAACAAAGCAAATGGTCTCATTCCCAGCCTGTATGAGGGTTGAAGCCAGCCCCAGCTCAGCTGGTGACTGCAAGCAACTGGGTGAGCCAGATGATGATCTCAATCATCTCACATTAAGATTGCCCACCTAGTTTACCTAGGGAAAACCATAGATGTGATCTTTTTTGATTTCAGCAAAGCTTTAAGTACTGTTTCTCATTACAACTTCCATCTGGGCAAAGCGCCTGACATAATGCTAGACAAAAACACAAAAAACACAATGCAGTGGGTGAATAATTGGCTGATGGGTTGAGCTCATAGGGTTACTGGAAATGGTATTACATCAGGCTGGTGACTGGTCACTAGTGAAGTTCCATAGGACTCCATTTTTTATTTTATTTATATTTATTTTAAAGAATAATAAATTCTGATGGAACCAGGGCTATCTCCAGCATGCAGTAATCCATACCATCCATCATCTCTCCTGCCCTGAGAGACTCTTATGGCAGGTGGAGCCCAAAGTCATGGACTAATGAACTGCACAGACGTTATACAGGGATGGCCTACAGAGCAGAAGAATGATAGGTGTGTGTATAAATCACAAAGCAAGATAGGCAATGGCAATTAGTTGGGATTATGGGAAACTGTGAGATCTGAGAGTGATGTAAACAGTATGGAATAAGGGTAGATACTATCTTAGTTTCAGCTGAGATAGCTTAGTTTTAAGCCCTTTCTCATATGTCTTCCCTTCTAGACCCTTCCCTTGTAACTTCATTTGAAAAATTTTTTTCCATAGCTCTTTTATGGGGAAACACAAGGAATGGTTAAACTTTTATTGATTAACACAACATTGCTTGCACAAATGCATAAAATATAATTTAAATGACAAACAGAAATGCATCAAGAATAAAGTGAACATTTAAAACAAGTGTATTTTTAAAAACGTTTATTGAAATGCCTTCATTGCATCATGCAGGATACAAAAATCAGGATTAGAAAACCTTTATAACTATACTAAGAAGTAAAATCAAGATACGTCAGGGAAAAATAATAATTACATATACCAAAGCAATTTATTCTGATAGTGTTTTAAAGTTGTTGGATTATAAACTGTGATCTGCACAGATGATAACAGTTATCTTGTGACAACTGTCCCTTCTTTCATGGTTCAAGTCAAAACTGACAAATGTCATGCTAGAGCAACCATATCACCTGTGTATACCATACAAGGAAGAGTGCATCCCCTTCTTAACAGATACAGGGTTGAAACAGTACAACAAAAATATTTTGCCAGCAAACTTGTTTTGCTTTCAGTTTTTCATTTGCTTCATCAATAGCCATTACCTTTTCATCGTGAAAAATGTCTTACGTGCTTTCTCTTATTACACAAACAAATTACATAGCACAAGTATCGATTACTGAAATAGAACCCCATTAAAGTCGAAGAATAAGAGACTTTCTTGAAGTTCAATTCACCTAAGTTTTGCAGTATTTCTCAAGGATTTGGAATTTGGAATTTTTAAATAGGAGACCACTGTATCCTCCATGTTTTTACTGTCTTTGGAGTCTCAATCCCCGATACTTAAAATTTTCATGCTATTTATCCATACACTGCTCAGTGTAAACCCTTAGAGCTTGCCTTTCCATTTTTATTCTAATAGCATTATTCTGAGTAGATACACTTTTTAAAAGTCTCCTTGGCTAAAAACATTGCTTAAAAAAATTTTGATAGGTAGATACTTCAATGCTTGCTTCATGGAGACCAACATTTGAGGTTTCAGCCAAGTGTTCATTTGGCACAGAGAACGATCAGAACCACATCAGGTGGGTCTTGACTACATAAAATCGCTGCAGTGTCCAGAATCCGCTCAATCCATTCATCACGGAAGACTACAAAAGTCCTCCTACTGACAAAGTTAATCCATGTTTCCATTTCTTATCCTTGTGGATAAATGCATCCTTATAAAGCTGTCCTTTTCTTGTTGAGCTTCATAGATATAGACTTAAACCTTACAGTCAGTATCACTGGGTGGTTTAACATGGTTTTGTACAAGTCATGAAGAGTTTTGGCACTGTCCCCCTACAGGAAGTTAAATACAGCTAACAATCTGAAATATTACAATAAGGGAGTCATATAACTCTTTGGCTCTGTTGTAATACTTAACTACTAAGGCAAGAACCGTGTGTACCTTAGGGCAGCTTTTTAATTCATGGTTTTATAAAATACTTGACTAAAAGTTTTTAAAAGTCACCTAATCATCTATAAATGTCAAATGTGGCATATTAAAATATATGCTATTACACCTTTTTGTTCTGATACTAGAATTTTTGCATACTGATGAGAGAACACACATTTGTAAACTATTGATGAAGATGTTCTCTGTTTAAGACAATTGGTACAAAATTATCATTGAATCAAGATGTCATATAAGTGGCCAGTTTATTTGTTTCGGAGCACTGTGACTTTCTCAAGAGCTTTAGCTCTTTTGTGTCTAGAAAGATCAACTAAAATAAGTAGCAAGTCCCCCTTTTCAGTGCATTTAGAAAACCCTTCCATCCTGAGGCTTTGGCTGCACATCATAAGGAAGATATTTCAGAGTATTCATTGTTATTTTATGTGGCTTTTCAGATTTTACTACATATGGCTGACTTCATACATTAACGTTATTGCAGTATGCCCTATTGCCCCATTTTGTTACAACATGAAGTGGGTGTAGCCTTCTGCGCCTGTAACAATAACATCCATCCATATCCTCATGGCTTCTGGTGTAGGAGCGACCATATAGTATATTCGGTCATGTGTCTTAACACTGAAAGTGAGTAGTGGGTTGGGACTCTAAAAGAAAAAAAAAGCAGCAGAAAGAAAGATATCAAAGCAATGAAAAATCAAAGCTATTTATTGGCAACAGAAATAAAATTACTTACAAGGAGATTTAGGGCACGGTTAAGGGGGAGAAAGGCACTGCACCCTACACTGCAGCACTGGGAACAAAGATGTGTTTAAAGTATATGCAAATCCAGTATCAATGTTTTCATATTTCCATTAGACTATCACATACCAGTACAGGCGTCCAAACTGCTGCTTCATGCCCAAACAAGTCCCCTTCAGCAGGGATTATGTCCAACGGTCAAAACCACTTTGGCTTTCACAAATCCACACATTAAAGACATTCAGGTTGTTCATATTCAGACTGATCATCTAAATTGCAGATGTGAGCAGCACGTAGCAGGTACCTCCCTCCCTATGATAGCTGCATGCAGCCATTTCTTAAATTTGCCAGAGCTACTAATTTTAGTGGCAGCAGACTATGGCACTCCTCACAGCAGATGTCAATGTGGGGCCATCATGTGGCAGGAAGGCTCTATTATCTCTGCTTCAACAGTATAAAAGAACAATGCTTATCACTGCTCTGGCCTCATCTTCCTTTGCCTCCATTATGTTTTATTTTTTTGTTTGTTTGTTGTTTTCTATAATGTCAATGCCCTTTGATTTTACTGCAGTTGTCATACTTAGAGTACTGCCATATACAAGATACTCAGCCAAAATAACAAAGCTTACCTTATATGCATTCTTTAGGTGATCATAATAGACTTCTTCAATAGCTTGAAAATAAATTACCCCTTTTAATTTAGTTTCATGTTTATCTGGAATGGAGAAGAGAGAAGAGTTTTTGAAAACTGATACGGATGGTTCTTCAAGAGGCAAAACATTATTCAGCATTTTCATACACGTTCAGCAGATAAGTAACTGGATTAACACTTCTGCTTGTGAAATTCCCCAGAAATCTTCAGTCTCTCAAGAGATACACTTCCTACTTGCTCTTCTTTTCTGCCTGCTTTCTGAGGAAAGGCTTCTTCAATTTGACTGTTTTTAAGGCAGACTTCCAGTTCCATGAAAACCAGACTTCAGATACTGATGAAGTCTTACAACACAGCTAGCAGGCTAAGGCCCACAGTTTTCCTTCAGGGGAACACTATGAAAAGCAAATCTGAAATACAATTTGACAGCAAAAGCCTTACATTCGCTTAGCACTTACTCTTATAATTTACAAATGCTTTTTTGTAAGTCTACTGTACAATTAAGATGTGGGCAGATCCTCACTCATACAAGCAGCTGCATTTTTGCCCAGCTAGTACAGAATTCTTATGAAACTGTTTGCTGGACTGGAGTCCTTGTGACTTAGGAGAAGTTTTCTTTGGTAGCTGAAGTTGCATTATGGCAGTTGTGCAGCACTCAAAACCAAAACTGTTAACTGTTTAAGAAAAAAAAAAATCATACCTGATGAGGACACTACTGTATGTTATAGGCTTTGCTAACCAATAAACCAGATGTTAAGAACAAAGTAAAACGGAATGTTTGCTCATCACATTCTTCCAAGAATTACTGCAAATTTGTAAGGAATCATCACTGGGTATGTAATTAATTCCAACAATGTATTTTTAAGATGATGAGCGATGCATAACTTTTAAGTTCCTCATGACTTGCTGGAAAGCAATAATATCATAAAAAGAAATGGAATTGCTTGGGTTTTTGTGGTACCAGATGTTCTCTTGTGATGTTTAAAAATTACCATTTTTCTGCCTTCCTCTGAAACTTACATTAAACTTACGTATAGATTTGCACAGCATTCTGTGAGATATGCAAGTTCTTAAATTCCAAATCTGGTTTTGACCTAAGGTAACAATGCAGTGTTTATATAATGGCTCCAGTTACCATAACACATTTTAGTCTACAGAAAACTTAATTGTTACAAGTTGTTCATTTTGAAATTCCTTAGACTCTCAAAACGTGGCAAATGCCAAGTCTACTTTTTTTTCAAGGCATTAAATACCCTGAAACACTTCTCAGCACATCAGATTAGGGGTTGCAGAAACATTTGGTTTAATTTTAATGGTAAATATCATAAATGTTACTCTTCTACAAAGGGTACAATAAATTGTTCTGTCATTACGGGAAGTATGTAACATTTAAAAATAGATTATGTGGAGCCAATATACTGTGTACTAGAAATCTAATGATCTTTCTTCCTCTTCTTGCGTATCCAGGTCTCCCTCTGACTGTTAGGCACTACTGCATCATTTGGCAATTAGTATTAAACTCTATAAGAAAGAACTGGACCATCCCCAAGTGTGCAAGTAAAATACTCAATAAAATGGAAATATAAGTTTTACTTGGGACTCCCTGTATGTTCATAACACAACTGAGTTGAGAGGAAAATAGAGGGACAGATGTAGCCTAACATCGATTCCGCAACCTACCTGCATAATATGTAAAAGTCCTCTTGTTTCTGTCAAAAACAAACCATCGTTTTTTCCATGTTTTAATTTTCCCTCCCATCTTAATCAGAAAGCCTCGGCAGGTCTTCTCTGTGAGGGAGATGTGGTAACAGGTCTCTATGTTGTGACCAGCTGTTTCAATATGACTTCGTAGATCAAAGTCTTCCTTTCTAATGGGCAAATAGCGAGTCAATGGACGAGCCTGCAACAAAGGAAAGAAAATCTTATTATCTGAATGGAAGTCTTCACTTCTCTTTCACCCTTTCTAGTACAAGGTCTACTCATCAACTGCCCATACATTCTCACAATGATGATAACAGAAATAAGTTCTGCTGCAGCCTGTTTTCTTTAAATGAAAGATCCTTAAAAATTACTTTTAAGAAGTGTATGCACCTTTATAGAAGTGAATTTAGAACATGGAAGTCTCCTGAAATCATCAGTTGATAAGCTGGCAAAACAGAATAGCTGGTTTAGAACTAAAATATGCGTTAAATGTGAAAGGGGTGTTAATGCTTTATATGAAGTGTGAGAACTTCACTGGCAGGAGGTTAAGCAAACCTATTACCTCTCTGGGCTAGATACATCTAACTCATCTAAGTGCTAAGGTATCTTCATGTAAATATAAATAGCAAGAACATACTATTATGGGAAAATTAGGAAGAAAGAGTGAACTGTAACCTAACAAATACTGCTGTAAACAAAACAGAACTACTTTTGAACTAGTTAAACATGGTATCTGGTTTGCAGTCAGCAATACAGTACAGATTGCTGAAGTGTATCCCTTTGCAAGAGATAGCAAAGCAGCACAGGAAAGGTGCCTCATTCTTGGTCACAGTTCAGGACAATGTCTGTATTAAGGCAGACAGGATAAGTTGGGAGAACAAGTAGGAGTGATTTGGGATCTCTGCCAGCTAAAAGGGAGCATGCCTGCTTTCTATACCTAGAGGGTCTAGGCACAGAAATTCATTTTAAATGCAGAAGACCACTCATTTCCCAAGGCTCATGCTGCAGTCAGGGCAGACATACAACATAGGGCTGTTCAGAACAGTAGCCTAGGTTAGCTGCCCTGAATGACCCATGCAAGCAGTTTCTGTACACTGACTTCAGAGAACATTGATAACCTAATCTGCCCCTGTTCCACGCCTATAGTTAGCATTTTAAATACCACTGTGAGTCACAAATCTAAGGGACTTTCTCTCATTGCATTCACTACAACTAATCTCTTTGAGCAATGGAAGCTGTGTTGCCTGCAAGAACTCTTAACACCCTTCTAAAATTATGCAGTCTTTTATGATACAAGCTGGAACTAGCTTTGGCAAGTATGGAGTTCCTTCCCCTAGTTGACATTTCTAACCATCAGGAAGTACAGGAGGGAAAAACTTTGGAAATTGGGTGTCACTGTATAAAAGAAAGAAAAAAACAAAGAAAATGATCACTCTTTCTGACAGGTAGGTTTTGTCTTCCTGCCAATCTAGACTATTTGCTGTGCCATGCAGATCCTCTTAATTGTAGCTGAATAAAGAAACAGGTGTCTTTATCTCTTTTTATTTATTTTTTTTTCCAGTCAAACATTTGGGAAGCAGCAATTCTTTAGATAGAAGATGCTGAATAGATCTAAGCTAATATTTAGTTTTAAATAAATACACGGACATCTAAGACTCCAATGGCTCAAACATACTCCTAATGACACAGATGCACCTCAGAAATACTAAATCCATTTATTTAAATGGAAGTCACTCTGTTTACCATTTGCAGAAGTACACTCACTTCATCTATAGCAGGAGTCCTGCACCAAAAAAATTTCACGTCAATGTATCTCACCTGTGCTCTTTGTTTCTCTCGTATCTTCACTTCTTTTTCAATTAGTTTTTGTCTCTGGCTAGTTTCTTCTTCCAGTCTTTTTTCCAGTTGCTCTCTACGACGCTTCTCTTCTTCCAGAGCTCTCTTTTTAGCTTCCATCTCCCGTTCCTAAATAACAGGCCAAATGCAGGACAATTATATGTGAAACTGTACCTCATATGTCATTTCTAGCTAGGATTAAACTCCTTTTTGCCTCTTTGGTCAGCAGCAATATACATCCAGCAAAGTGGACTAAGAACAGGAATTAGAAATGCAAATATCACCACTCTAGAAATGATGTGGCCCTGCATGTGGCAGGGGGTTGGAGATTCATGATCCTTGAGGTCCCTTCCAACCCTGGCCATTCTATGATTCTGTGACTCATGCACTTTAGATATTTATAAACATTGATCAAATCCCCTCTCAGTCTTCCCCTCTTTAGGCTGAACAGTCCCAGGTCTCTAAGAATTTCCCTTCATGTCCCTTGGCCTGCTGGCCATGCTCTTTTTAATACATCCTAGGATACCGTTGGCCTTCTTGACCACAAGGATACACTACTGGCTCAGGGCCAACTTGTTGTCCACCAGGACCCCCAGGTCCTTCTCTGCAGAGCACTCTTCCAGCAGGTCATCCTCTAACCTGCACTGATGCACACAGTTATTTCTCCCATAAGCTTGCTTTTGTAGAACCTCATCAGGTTCCTCTCTGCTCAACTCCGCAGTCTGTCCAGGTCTCGCTGAATGGCAGTGCAGCTTTCTAGTGTATCAGTCACTCCTCCCAGCTTTTTATCATCAGCAAACTTGGTGAGGTGGGCTCTACCCCTTCATCCAACTCACTGATGAAGATGCTGAACAAGACCAGATCCAGCACCAAATTCTGGGGAACACCACTAATAAAAGGCCTCTAACTAGACTCTATGCCACCGATCACAACTCTCTGAGCTAATCCACTGAAACAGCAGTTAATGTGTATGGGATCAACTATGTAGCATGAGAACAAAACCAGACCAAACTAAAGGAGGAGAGGCAATTCTTTTAAGCCTCAATTAAGAGTAAGCTATTTAGGGTCCAATCTTTAGGAAGGTATTACCTAACTAAAATGTCCATTCCTATTTTTACTCATAAAATTTAACTTTACCCTGGACTCAAGCAGCCTAGTCTTTTCAGCATGTGCTTGTTTCAGAAGTCTCTCCATCTCTTCTATTCTTGCAACATTTGATGTGCTAGCGCTGTATGGAAAAAAAAACAACAAAACACGAAACAAACAACAATACAGCAGTTATTTAAAGGAATACTTGACATTTAAAACCGCACAAACCATTTGTGAATTGAGTTGATACTTTTCTTATCCAATTCAGTGCAGTGGCCACTAACAGAAATGACTTATAAAGTGTATGATACACATTCTCCACATGGAGTTGTGAAAAATATAGACTCAAGTACTTAAAATGGATCCTGACAGTCCACTGTGATCCATCATTTTCTCTCAGATAACAGAATATGGATGAAAGCAGTTATTATGTTCTAACAGAACATGTTACTGATTGTCAGAGGTTGCATGAGTAGCAGCTAAAAATATGATTTAGAACTTTCTGGCTATGGACCATCCATTTTGTCCCGCTAAGCTCATCATCAGAAAATACTTGATGCAAATAAGGTGGACTACTAAGTATCTCTAAAAGCTATTCAGTGACAGAGCAGTGTCAGATAGTGTCTGGTAGTTAAAATAACTGGCAAGCCAAGGAAATAAAGGTGATCCCAAAGCGTGCTAGATCCTGGACCATCACAACATAGCTATCATCTTTGCCATTTTGGCTCTATCTTGCAATAAAAGGGTGCTTGTATGACACTTTCAGCTTGCTGTTAAAGGTGGTGTCATTTCTGCATACTGGACCCAAAAGCTCTGCAATGGTATCTCGCTTCAGAGCAAAGGGATCCTAATGTGTAGATGATAAACAGATTTACAGTGCACCCTGTAGTTGCTGCTAGATCACCACACAGGCTCAGTACACAGACTTGCTACATTTCTAGCCTCAATTTATGCGATTTTCTCATTAAATCTTATTTTACAGATTTACCATACTCACTGCTGTGGAATGTTCCAGCTTAATGCAATGATTAATTGTTCCCTCAAACACTTATAAATGCCTTAAAATGTCACAGACGCGTGATGTGCAGAATACCTTTCATGCCCTTTGATTCATAGTGATGTTTTGCTTAAAATATAGGCACCCTAGTGTTTCACAATTTGATGCTTTAATTAATAATTAATTAGTAATTAATAATCCAAACAAGCCCAACACAAAGGAGTGATTTCCTATTTCATATGATCTGTCAGAATTTTAATCTGTTGAGTAAACTCCACTGTGGCTCAGCAGATACTCATTTGATAATATAGAGGTTGTTCTGTACTCTTTGAGAAGGTGCTTCCATCTCACTCTTCATTTCCACAGGAAGATAAGTATTTAGGAGTGGAAGTATTCACTTCAGATACTCTGCTAGCATTCTGAAAAACCCCTGCCAAAATGCATTCTCTTTCTTGCAAAGGGCACTATCTCGTGCCTATAGGCAGCCAAAAAGCAATACTATGCATCTCTCTTTCAATACATATTTTGGTGCTTCATCTCAGTTTAACAACTTGGCATTCTTATGACATGCACTCTATTTTATTTTTTATTTTATGCTGTTCAGGAAAAACAGTTTATATTAAATACTAGCTGTGTTGTCATTGCCAAAGTCAATAGACAATGCAAGGAAACTGAACGGGTTCAAATGTTTAGGGCACAGAGAAACTTGACCTGGGGTTATTCTGAAAATGCTAACTGATCACTCAAGCAGCAGTGGGTGCCAAGTGACATGTTTATTTGTGCTACTCACTAGCACACAGACTATGAAGGACTGAGATACAATGGGAACAGTGCAAATTCATTCAGGCCACAAAAGCAACAGGGCCATAAGCAAAAATTTATTTATTGAATTTTAACAAGCAACCTGGAATTTGATTAATTGAAGTAGGTTTTCCCATATAAAAATGGGAAAATGCTTCAGCTTAGTTAAATTCTTTCATCTTTGATGTACTTATCACCGCAGAAATAATTCCCAGCTGTGTGTGGCTACCAGAAACTATCTATGTATCTATTTGAAACAAAAATCCTCAGAACCTGAGTCCAAATGTGATTTTGCAAACAAGCAAAATCTTAGCCAGCAGAATCCATGCCATGGGTATTTTCTAAGCTCTTAACATTGCAGTGATAGACTAAAAGAGGAAATCTGTGGGTTGATGGGTTCCTGTGGTTACAGGAAACAGATGCTGAATAAAACAACAGCTAGCCCAAAAAGCCATCCTTGTGTTCACCAGAGATTCTGAATCCTGTGAGGATGTTTTATTTAATTATCAGCCTCCACTGATGCTTGTGAACCTCTTGGCACAGAACCGTATGCAGAAAGGAAAGCACATTCATTAAAAGCAGACTGTGAGAAGAAAACTGTTGGGGCACAATTTTGAGACTCAGTTGCTTTTGCTTTTTGCTTGCTTGTTTTTTAAATAAAAGTTCTTAATTTTCCTTCCAACTGCAGCATCTGGGCTGGCAGTCTCTGAGGATAAGAAAAGCAGTGGAAAGCTCTATGCCTTTCAGTATCAGCTCTTCATTTCTACTGACCCAGAAAAGAGAAGGCAACAGGCAAAAAGAATTGCCAGAGGATTCCTAAGCATTTCAGCATAAGCATCCAGCAAGTTAATATGCTGGACATACGGAATGAATGTACTTCAGCCCTGGCAGATATCTTAAAAGAAATTTCCTCTCACAGGAAGCTCACAAATTATCCCACTCAGAAAAGAGTGTCAGTGATTTCATCATTGATGCTCAGGACAGACACTGATTTCTGAGTGGCCTTCCTCATTTCAAAGTCTCTCCAATTTTTTTTATCTTCCATCTTTAAATATGTTTAAATATTGTATGTTGACAAGACAGTCATTATATCTGAAGGCTTACACAAATATTATATCTATCTAATGATCTTACATTTTTTCTGCCAGTTAGCAGCAATTACATTACATGGCATCAACATTTACAGGTTCTCTTGTTTAATTATAATCTTATGACCATCACACAACAGAAGTGAAGATTATTTACCTGGAAATGTTATCTGGTGAGCATGCTGATATGCTTGTCTCCATACTGTCAGAACTGTCTAAGCTTAATGTATCAAAGGCATGGTCCTTGTAGCTACGATCTGGGTAATGGAAGCTATTCAAATACACGTTGGATTCAGATGCTGTTCTGCTGTAGAATTCAGGAGATTTCTGCCTTTGGTTTTCACATATACGTTGATGGTTATACCCTGTAGAGTTCAGAGGAGACATATATATTACACAGAAATTCTGTGACTTAGCACAGTGTGTTAAAAGCACAAGCATTTTGAATACCAGCTTAGATTTAATTGTTCTGTGATCAAGATACTATCATGACTGAATTAAGGCCCTTAAAAACAATTTTTTTCTAAGACAGACACAAACATACGCAGGTGAGTGCAGCTGACTTTTCAAGATACATTATTGTACGTATATTTAAAAAATGTAATACACATAAACTAGATGTAATCCTGAAAGTAAAGTAGCTGAATTCAGAATTAGCACCAATTAAGGTCTTAAAAAAACAAGAAACTCTTGATACTCAAAGGCTTTATCAGTTTTTGTTTGGCTGCTTATTGAATGTGCATTACTTTTTGTCTGCTTGGGGAACTTTGGTTTCTGATAACTGTGCTTTCAACTTTTAGTTTCAGCTGAAATAATACAAGCTACCTGTCACTTCATCAGTTACTAGCATGGGGGTACTTCCCTGGAATTTTGAAACTGCAGTGCAATCCATGGGATTAACACAGATCCCTAGAGCTCAGTGACTTGAAATAAAAGCATAAATGAAGTTCTGCAATATTTAAGTTCTTTACTCTTTAGTTTTTCTATGAAGTCATCCCTTTTAAAAACCCACCCTTCTTGACCACAGAGAATTTCTTTTTTTTTTTTTTTTTTTTTTTTCCAAGTCTCCTTTATAAACATTTCTTCCAAATTATTTTTATCAAACTTGTCCAATGTCTTTGGTAAATAAAGCAGCATTATTTATACAGACTTATAGAAAGGTTTTTGAGTTTATCTAATGAAGAGCAGAGTAGAAAGACAACTGTCGTCTTAACTGCTCACATTATTTTAGACATTTTAAGGTTCAATTTATATGAATGCAACTTCACTGCCCACCTTTTCTTTGAATCCATGCAAGAACAGCACTTCTTCACAGTTTTGATGCTAAGAGTTTATAGTATTCTCTGCACAATTCTGACCAAAATGAGCTTGTGGCTGAGCTGGCGACTAAGAATGGCTGTTAGACTAAAGGAAAACCTCGTATTCAGGCAGGAAAACAGATTTAAGTAATACACCATCATGGGAGATATATGGACAAATATCCAAATGCAGCACTGTTCACATACTGATTTTTACAGGACACCATCAAGATGCTGCTTTTAGGCATTTTAGGAATGCTCTCCTGCCTTATTCTCTACATGAGTTTACTCTATGTCTGCTATGTTCTGGGACATGTCAGAGCAGGGAGAATTTCACTTCAGGGGCCAAAGAACCACAGCTCCACCTTAGAAAGGTTGTAATATTCTCCAAAGAGAAGTGTCATAAAAGCATGACTAAAGCTGTGCAATTAAAGCATATTACTAAGGAAATGATGCCTACAAGCATTCCCGAGGCAGATCAGTTCTTTCCTCATTCGTCCACTGCACTTCCCTCCATGCAGTACAAAGACTTTCTGCAGACAGTTTAGGCTGGTTTCCAATGAACTAATAGAATTGTACTTGCCATTTGGGAAACAATACATTTCAGTTTAAGTTCAATTGCTCTGATTAGTAAAAAAGATGAAAAGGATACAAATACACCTCAGCATTCATAGATAATAGCATCACACAACACAGATGTTACTGATTTACATGTGCAGTTTGCTTTCCTCCCATTATTATGGCAAATGCTGCTGTTATGGCAGATACACAATTACCTTTCACACTCGAACCTTTGGAATGACTAATTGCTCCTGTGAAATGGTTTTCAATTATTCATGATGGAAAAAGAGAAAGAATAAATTACTGAAAGAAACTGCATTCAAATGAATGTTTTTTTACTAAGCTTCTGCAAATGTTAGTTTCATAGTTTATATAAATAGTTTATATATAAACAAGCCCATCTTAAAGGTACAGAGCAAAGTATCGCTTTTACGCTTTCCCTAAAGGAAAGTCAACTTCCTAGGAAGATAAAGAACCTGTTTTTAAGTAAAACATTAGTCAGTTAAATTTATGCTATCATGCAAATGTAACTAAACACTGCAAGGCATGTCTCTATACAGCACAGGGATTTGGCTGCAAAACGGCATGTGCTTCCAGAAATGATGCAGAATGCAATGCCCTCATTTGCTCCTCGTGCCCTAGGGAACGGGCAGCTCACGGCTTGGGATGAGCTCTGACTGCCCCCCAGATGCCTCAGTCTCATTTCCAGCCTCATTCACACATCACACGTGCCAAATCAATTTTTTAAAGAATTAACTGCTCAGGTGTCTACTCACACAACATGCAATTAAAAAAATTAAACTCCCTTTAGGAGCCACTAAAGGTTACTCACAAGCCACTGCTGCAAGTCTAAGCTAATACAGGAACTAAAAAAAATGTTTCCTGTTGCACAAGTTTGCATTCCCTATATTAAAATAGTAAGCTTAATGCTCTTAATAACCATGCTGTTCAGCAAAATATTACAGATATCCATCCAAATATCCAAAGCCATATCATAAAAAAAAAAAAAAATTGTTAGTATTTGTCACATAATTCCAAAAATAACCCAAATACACCACTACAAAAAATTCATGGAGAGGTCAGAACTACAAGCAAAAGCTGTTATTAACAGCAACACTGTCAAAGTATGATAAAAAACAGTACTTCATAAAATAAAGGCCCAGGCATAACATTTTATTTCCATTCTTCTTCTTTTTTAAGAACTGACATTAACATGTCAAAATATATATTTTTTTTGTATGGAAGCATGCCAAAGTAGGAAACTCAAGTCTTCCTTGCCATTGTCACCTAGAGATCTGCAAAGAATTTCAGATTTTCTGCTCTACTTGTTTGGCTATGAGCAAAGAAGCAAAAAATTAGGCCTGCGCCAAGCTGCAGCTCTGCAGACATTAGCACTACTCAGAAGTTTTGTTGTGACAGTCTGTTTGACACTAAAAAAGAAAGAATTTTTGAAGAACCATCATTATTTAACAATGATGGCAAAAATTTCCAAAACTACTTGACAGTGCGGATGCAATCAGTACTTTTGCCAAATGACAATAGTTGCAGCCAGAGAAAGGGATGCTTTCATACCTTTTCTAGCTTTTCCTGAAAAAAGAGCAAAAAGAAAAAGACTACTTTGAAAAGCTCACAGTTTGTCTTTAAATATAGACATTGCCCTCTGTCTACTCTTTTTTGGTAGAGCCTAAGAAGCATATGAATAACCATTTTGCTGGTACCCAACATGTGTCTCAGCACTGTGCCCAGATTCCTGCCCAGACAGAAAGCTGAAGGGTAGATTTAGACTAGATATTAGGAACAAATTCTTTACTGTGGGGGTGGTGAGACACTGGAACAGGCTGCCCAGTGAGACTGTGGATGCCCCTCCCTGAAAGCATTCCAAGCCAGGCTGGATGGGACTTTGAGAAACCTCGTCTAGTGGGAGGTGTCCCTGCCTATAGCTGAGGGTTGGAACTAGATGATTTTAAGGGTCCCTTTAAACCCAAACCATTCCGTAATTCTGATCATGTTTATTTCAGAAATAAATAAATAAATAAATAAAAATTCCTGCTGAGTTTCCATGGGTTCTGGTCTTCAACTTATTCACAGGCATTACTTGTTCCTGCGCAAAGAAAATCATGTTCAAACTTGAGTACCTCTTCTTCATTTCTTGACTTCATTTTTAACTTTGAATTATTAATCACAAACTTTTATATTCACTTCTTGGATAGGAGTAATAAAAATTGGAGAAAGCCAGTCAGAGAAAATTCATACCATTATTGATTTGGTAACTCTCCCGTAACACCTTTGACTAGCTGAGCTGCTCACTTCCTCCAGGAAATGCTGAATACACTTTCTCCAAATTTTATACAAACTCACTAAAATGCCCATCCTTGAAGGCGACTCAATGCTTTTCAGACTTGAGAAATGTGATGAGCTGCCACCAGCACTTCGGGAGCTCATTAGCCTTGTTGCACAGTGGTTCTCAACACCGCTGAAAAGGCAATGAATGATTAGTGGACTAGGTGACAGGTGACAGGACATGAGGAATTGGTCTCAGGTTGCTTCAGAGGAGATTGAGGAGGTTTAGTATATTTGGAATAATTTCTTCAGGGAGAGGGAATGGGCTGCCAGGGAAGTGGTGGAGAACTCATCTGGAGATATTTAAGACACGTATTTGTGGCACTGAGAGACATGGATTAGTGATATTGGACTCAGTGGGTCAGGTGGATGATTAGACTCGATGACCTTGAAGGTATTCTCCATTCTAGATGATTCTATGGCTGCATTACAGCCCATAGACTAGGACATGACCAGCCACCTGGCTGGGTTCTGCACTATAACGGGATACATAGGAACTTGGAGAAAGAGCAGTACAGAAACTTCTGTGATACACTGCTGACACAAAGCAGCTTTCTACAACCCAGAACCACTGTGCTTTAAGGACTAGAGAATGCAATTACACTCTTCAAGTGCTTCTGACACAAGTAAACTTTGTTGTTGAGTGCAAAGAGAATAGAATTGTAGAATGGCTTGGGTTGAAAGGGACCCCAAGCATCAAGTTCCAATCCTCCTGCCACAGGCATGGTTGCCAGCTGCTAGATCAAGCACTAGATCAGAATGCCCAGGCCTTAGACACCTCCATGGATGGGGCATCCACAGCCTCTCTGGACAGTCTGTTTTAGCACCTCACCATTCTCTCAGTAAAAAACTTCTCCATGTATATGTCCTTGTATTCCTGTACTCTTTGTGTTTCGATGGTCTCTCTTACTCTGCAAATCTGAGTTCAAATAAAGCACCTGACAGCAACATAATTTCTCTCTCACAAAGCCCACGTGTCAGAATAAGCTGTTAAGAACCATCCTCTTGCCCAGTATGAATCAATCACCAAAGGTTCTCTTTATAATTCAATATTTCCATTCAAACTGTTGAATCATTTAAAGAATAATGATCATCTTCCAGTATGGAAGGCAGTACAGCACACATACTGTTCCTGGCATATGACAAGCACTGTTAAGTGCCTTAACCAATACATCTCACTCTATCCTGCCTCACTTTTTTGTCAATCCATAATTCAGTTTTGGTTTGGAAAGTTTCTTTCTTTTTCACTCTAAAGATAAAAAATCTGCTAGGCTAATTTTTTAACTGTCTCTTGACAGAAATGGAAAAAAACAACGTAATAACCATTTAAAAAACTTTCATTAGGTTTTGTAATTGTGCTTTAGGCCAAACATCATCTTTTGCAATCATTTTCTAGAAATAGTCCCAATATAACATACAATTTTTTGCCATCAGAATTTAGTCAAGCAGTTCTTATTTATTTTCAAACTGAAATAAAGGGTTTTCAGAACAAGAGCATAATGATGAGACTCAATGTATTTTCAGGCTATTCCACCCAGGCAAATGCATTGTATCACAAAAGCTTTCCAAGCTGGGTATGAAGCTCCTTTTGTATTGCATCTGAAATATATCAAGCTACATTAGCCACCACAGCAGGTCTGTGGAGGGACTGTTGCACAAATAAAGCTCAAAAGGAACAAATCTCAACTGGAGCACATCTATGAAGTGAATGTAGTAAGTCATGATATCTCCTCAGCAAGTTTGTTCCTTACAAGCACTTAGAACTCCAGTGCGGATAGCTGCCTTCAGTTGTTTACCACCTGCTAGCTCTGACAACTCCTATAAAGACAGGGATGGATGCCGTTTCTGCTCCATCTTAGTCAGCACTAGGTAAGGCTTTCTTACACTAATTTTGTAATGATGCAGACACCAAAAAGAAAAGAAACTGACAGATGGAACTAAGGAGCAATTCCTTTTGAAGATGGGACAGTTACCAATAATGCATTTTGTTAAAGCAAAAAATTAAGTGCATCAATTCTAATAGACAAACAGCAGACACAGAATTTCACAGTTTAAGAGACCACATCTCAAAGATTAAATACTTTTTGCATTCAGAACTGTCACGTTCCTATTAGAAATATGCAACTACCTATGCAAGGTAAACATCTTTCTTATGTTGAAGCCCAAATATTTAAGAGAGGTTACAATACTGCAGTTATACATGCACCAAGTCATGATGTTGAATGACTGTCTAGGGAATTACTCTATCCAGGAAAAAATAAATGCCAGTGAAAAATGTTTTTTGTTTTGAAACTGCAAAATGAAAAGATTTAAACTAACTAAATAGGACAACGTGTAATATTTTTAATAAATTGTCCCCAAATGAGTCAAGTTAGCCAGTTAACTCAATGTGTATCCTTTTATTTTCTGCTGAGTATATTTGATGATCATATCCTTCAAATCTGTATAGGTGACTACGCCATAATCTTAACATCTTATTTTGGCTAAGTCTCTAAATGACATTGAGAGCTTATGTTTTTCAACAAGGAGCAATTTTTTTTTATTTTACAGCCCCATTGATTACAGTAATATCAATTTCACATTTATTTTCTGAAACAAACAAACAAACAAAAACCCCAAAAACAAGTGCTGGCTTTAACAGAAACTAATCAGTCTTACCTTTGTGCATCCTTCTTGATTCTGACTCTTTGGTCATGGTTGCCAGGCAGTGAGGAAGTACACTGCCACAGCTGTTGCTCTGTCCTAATGGTAAATGTCCCTGCAGGAAATTTATAAGTATGTGCTTAAAACATTTGTTGAATTAGCAACTAATGTTAAAATAAGTTGCTTTGTCCTTAGTATCACTGTCATCTCAAATGAGTCAGCCATTAATATTTTAGTTTTAAACAATCTCTAATATTAAACAAAAATGTTTGCCAGTTATTATCTCCCCCTTGCTTTTGTTTTTTTTATTTACCATGTCACAAGTAAGGAGTATTCTAACTTTGCACATAATCTTTACTGGCTAGAGGTTGAAAGGAAAGCAGCTTGCTGAGTCTCTACAAGCAATTCAAGCTAAACTGCAAGTAAAGTTCTTGAAATATATTGATCATAAATGTGTGATGACTATTATATCACCACATTTCCAGATGTGAATATAAAGGCTGGAAGCATGGAAGGTTTCATGCTTTTTCCCATGTTAACAAATGCAGATTTCTTTCACAGCCAACGTCAAACATGAATTTGAGGGATTATATGATGCTGCAGTGCTATTCAACCTTACCTCTAACACAGCATGCTGCTTATATAAAATTGGAAGGCTATTAATAGCATGCAGCTACGTACTTTAGATGTAATGCTTCGTCCAAGAGTAGAACTATTGAAGTGTGGTGACACAGTTGGAGTTGTTTTCTTGCGAGGCAAAGTATCACTCATGTACATGCATTCTCTGTGCTGTTTCTTTCGCTCTTCCAGATTTCTGAAATGCTTCAAATGTAATTTGTTGAACAGTTTTGACATAAGGAATTGACCTACTTGCTCAGTTATGCTCTATATGGAATATACTTAAGGCAATAGTATGAGATTTCACTGAAAAGAATGAAATACCTCCTGATTCACAGTGTTACATAGGATTTATATAAATATCACAACAAAAAAGCATGCTGGTTAAGAAAATACACTAAATTCATGTGCACTTTTTGTATACATGTCCCTGTATCTAATTTTTTTTTTTTAGATTTTTTTTTTTAACTCAAGTCCAGTGTACAACTAGAATCCAATTAAAAGAGGAAAAACATTTATTTACAAGTTATTCTAATGAACCGGCAGCTTAAAAACAATACAGCTTTTGAAAGGCATTGTTTGAATGTATAACAAAAGTTAATTTTAGGATTTCAAATGAAGCCAGTGGTATATTACTGTTGCAACTCTTCTGACAATTACAATGGCTCCTAAACATTCATATTTGCCTCTGGATGATTCATAGAAAGGAGATTTTTTTTAATCATTATCATTCTATAACCCATTGTATTCATTTTTAAATGAGCAGTGCTTTTAAGTTTAACATTCAGAAAACATCACAAACTTATCATCTACCACATCATTTTAAAAACTTCCCATGTAGATCAACTTCACGGCCACCATAACAATAACAAAAAAATCCCAACTTATCAGCTTTGAGTCTGTTACCTGCTGTTGCCTGCGGTGTTTCTTAGCTGGCAGAGGAGGAGGTGTATCAGATAAAGGAATAGGATCTACATGAGTAGCCATGACCTCAGGCCAATGGACTGATGGAAGTTGAGCAATAGAGCGAGGAGAAAGAGAGTGAGGAAACACAAATCCAGAACAGAGAGGTGATCTTAGCTTTATAGAAAAAAGAGAAATTACACACAGAGTTTTCTTTTTGGAATTGCTCAAAAGACACGGCACATACAAGCTGCAGTTTTAGCACTGTGTTTGTGGATCATTTAGCAGAAAAGATTTGTTGCATTGGAAATCTTAAGGCACAGCTATCTTTCAGAAGCAGCACATAAATACCAAATTTTTAAACTAGCTGCTGCCTCCTCACCACACAAAGGTAGGTGTGTTTACAGTCATAAGATGAATTCATTCTATAAAAAGTGGATTTATTAAAAATGCTGTAATTATTACAAAGGCAAACAGGGCACAAAGAAAGTGAAAAAGGAAAAGTAAACTATAGACACAGACTGGACAGACTCTGGAATAGCTAACATAAGTAAAAGTTACCCATCTCTCCCAAATATCCAAGATATACTTTCTTCTGTTACAGGAAGAAAAACATACAAAAGGAACACCTAAGCACCACTGAATGAGTAATAATTGAACGTGTTCACAGATCATATCTCCACAGGTGCATTACATTATAGTGTTTGACAGGCAAGGATTGTCACTTATTGCTGCTTGTGTCATAATCGTTTAGGTTTTTTGGCCTTTGAAGTCTCACCTACAACATCAACTGGACCATTACTCCAGCTTTGCTATTAAGCCATTATCTGATTTGGTAACTGGCAGATGAGAGTTTGCCTTAGGGTCAGTTTGTAACATGTTGAATTACAAAAAAAAAAAAAAGAAGAAGGGAAAAAAAAAAAGGCAGCAATGAAAGAACAACGCAAACAAAGGGAAATGTCTCTCAAACAAACCTCTTTATTTTGTGGCTGGCACGTCAGCACAGCCGTGGAAGGCTCAGTGGTACCTGCGTCAGCATCTGTGGGGGGCTGAGTGGAAGGGGATATATTCGTGGAATTGCCATACAGCTCACTAATTTCACTTACACTGATATAGCCCTAAAAGGAGGAATTCAGAAGTTAAAAGGAGCAAAAGCAAAAAGACGTGCAAGAGTATTAATGTTTCCAGTACGATGAAAGTTAGTTCAGAGTGATACAGCCAAATATTTGTTACCATTGAAATACTTAATCATAAATAAAACAAAATCATCATTGGGCTTCTCAAATGTTGAATACTTGGATTCTGAAAATTGTTCTCCATTTAATTCCAAATACATGCATATGATCAAAAGGCAAATATACATTAAGTGAACAGGAGCCTTCGGTAAAATGTAATCACCCTTCACGTAGCTCTCTCTTGGGATAACAAATGCAGAGTTTGATTTATTTCTTAACTACTTGGCTAGTTTAAGTGAACCAAATGACTAACAGAACTGAGAAGAACTAAGACAAAGATACGCTGTTGTTGTTCCCTACATTACTCTGACAAAACACCTTTCCTTTGCACTGTCTGGAAGTCACTTCTAAGTTCTTGACGTTACCAGGAAACTGATACAGTAGGTGTTGTCACTGTTAGCCCAACAGTCTTTTCAAATTGCCTCTCAAATAGCAATCACACAAGAGGTGACAGATTGAGAAAAGACTCAGACATTGGAGCATGCTTCTGCCTGAAAAGAACATTCATGCAGGCAGATTTTAGATATAATGGCAGAACACAATTACTGCAGGTGTTCTGGTGTTAACTGAATAAATCTTATCTAACAAATACAGTATAGCTTCTAATCCATGGCATATAGGATACCAGCTTGCAAAACAATGAATTGCCCTAACTTTAAATAATAAGAATGGTCAAGTGGAAGAAGAGTCACTGTTGAACCAATATCACAAAAATATGATGGAAGTACGCTTATGCTTAAACCAGGATGGTAAGCTGCTTTTAACTGAGAAAGTATCCAAGGCTCTTTGTTTCTTTGATTGCTCCAACATGTTGACAAGTCAATACATTTGTATACTTTGGCAACTGAATAAGATAAAACACAGATTGCTATAGTATTTCTTCTTCTTAAAAATGCATACAATTAGCAATGATCACAGAAGGCAGACTGACAAACATAAAAGCTCTCTTACCTATCAGCATAATTTTAAATATATTGTATCAGCTATTTTCAAGCAGATATACAATACTGGATAATTAACAAACTGTGAAACAACACTCAAGACATAGGAGTTAAACATCAATTCACATACCACTTGATCAAATATTAAATGAGGAGACCGGGTTTTCCTCTCTAAATATGTGCCCATATAACAGTAAAAGAGAATCCAGTATGAATAAATATAAATCCTGCTTAACCATATTGTAGCAGCAGTGTATTAATCACCAAAACTTGGCAAGTCTATGAATGTAATATTATGTTCATTTTTATAGACAATAAAAGCACTTTCACTGTTACATGAAAAAAATATATTCATTTCACACTCACAACACAAGTGGAGATTCTCCATGGCACTAAGTCAGTAAAATAAGAAGCAAACAAATGTCTTCATGATGTGTTAGCTCAGGCCTTATTACATTAGGTTAAAGAAATGGCTTCAAGCCAGACTAGAGATCCAACTCATTTTGCCAATACTGAACGTTCAAACAGCATTGATTTTTTTCCTCACTTAAGTACTGGGGTAAGTGCACTGCCTTAGCTTTGGGAGAGAGTTGCAAATGCATGCTTTGCTGAGGAGGGCATAGGAAATACGAGACCACAGACTAAGTTCTCAACTGATGTAAGAGCAATTGCATGGTGAAATTAACTCCCAGGTGCAGAGAATCTGTTTAAGCCTGTGTCCCATTTGGTGCTTTATTTTTAAAGATGTTGGAAGCAGTTGGAAAAATGTTGAGTTGAAGTGAGACAAATTATCATGTCTGAGAAGGAAAGACATTTCTTACAGAAGAGAAAGCCTGTGGGGACACTGAGCATAAAACAGATCACTTGCACCGTTCCTTTTCTCGTTTACCTTACAGTAAGTCCTAATTGATTTCACTGTGGTGAACACAATCACACTGCTTAATTATCCATTTCAACGAAAGGTGCATCAGGTTCACTTAATGTAGTTGCATTCTGAAACATCTGTGATTAAACAAATCATTACATGGGTATGAAGATAAAATCAGAGACAGCACCCACTTTCTAATGATAAATGAAAGGAACCATCACAAATGAACAAAAAGGAAGCCTGGAGTTGCCAGATGTCCTGGTGAGAGGTGAGATGTCCAGATTAGAGTGCAGCCTTGGACACTAAGCCCAAGCCATGTTGCAACATGGCTTGCAGCGAGAAAGAATGCTTGATCCCACTGGCATGTTCTGCAGCCCATCCTGGTTCACCAGGAGCTTTGGGGCCAATTAATCAAAATCACATTACCCGAACTTTCAAGAGCCCAACTTCCCACAGTGACACCTACATCATTACATGAGCAAACTGTGCTCAGGAGTCATCCAGCAAGTCCAGTCAGACCTCTTAATCAGAAGTTAATGAAGCAGTCATAGATACCTAACAGCATATTTTAAATGCTATTTCTTCTGCTTTCCCGTTTATAACTTCATATTAATATGCAATTTTCAGATCCATTAAGTCAAGCCAAGAGGATAAACATGGGTGCTTAAAGATAATACTGCACATCCTGACCAACTTTTTGTAATGGGCTGTGGCTTACCTTACATTGACCTTATTCACAGTTCTTGAGAAGCTTAATGTGGTATCCTCAAAGCTACGAAGCCTTGACAGGTGCAGGTAAGCTCTGAGACTCACCCAAACTAACTCAAATATTCAGCAAAAACTTACTCTAACCATTCACCACCTTTAAATAAATAACTTCATAAATACATTAAGACCACAATAGCATGAAGTCTTTAATTCAATGCTGCTTTTTTTTTTAAAGATCAAAAAGCACACTTATCATGCATTTTTGAAGAGCCTTAAAATAGAAGTGAGTATAGTGAGAAAACCTGTAATAAAACTGAGATTGCAAAAGTAGAGACTATAATGTATTGGTGCTTGAACAGTTATCCCCGGACCTCATTTTTCTTCATTTCAGTGAAGTTTAATTGTCCATTTTGAGAAACTTAGACACTTCACATACACACAAAAATGTCCATTTTTCCAGGACAAGAGTTTAAATTGAGACCAAACAAATCTGGGAAAATGTCAGAGCAGTTATTTTTGTTCTGCTACGCATTTGGTCTTCCACGAATAGCTTTACAAATTAATTTCATCATATCCAATAAAACCGTATAAATAGGACTTCACTAAATCCTTTTGCATGAACAGTTATTAAAAGTTACTTGTGGTAAAGTAATAGGCAGTTAAACTGTTTACCTCTTTTAGACTATTGGGACTGACAGGAAATCCTTTTCCTCCAGAAAGTGCGGAATACTTCTTTTCCAGATTACAGAGATTCTCTTTTTCCTGTTATTAACAGAAATAAAATTTTGTATTAAATACCAATAGCAATGTAATGAAAATAAATGTGGAGGGGCAGCGCTGAGCTCTGCTCTGTGTGACAGCGACAGGGCCTGAGGGAATGGCATGGAGCTGTGTCAGAAGGACCAGAGAAAGTTTTCTCAGATTCTGTGTTCTTTTATTATATGAAATGCTCTTTCACTATGCATTAAAAATACCTGAAAGACAATACTTACCCTCTGCAGCATCATTATTAGGTTATTTTTCTCTTTTACAAAATGATCTTGCTCTCTTTGTGCTTGTTGGACAATATGATTAGCTTGTTTTTTGAGAGCAGAAATCTTTTCCTAATAGGAAAAAAAATATACGTATCACCTTTTATATATTTCATTTTCAAAGCACAACACAGCCAACTGCAAGGATAATATTCATAATACCTCATTCATTCATAAGAAATGCATATGAAGTATTAGGAAAAGAAGCTACAGAACAGCTCACTCCTTCTCTGAAGGAGAAGAATTAAACAAGATTTAGACAGCAAAGAGAATTTTTTCAAGATACAAAACAAAAGAACAACAGCGTATATTCTTAGATAACATGGTGACTAATGTCTCTGTACTGAAAGTAAATGGCTTGGAAATGGAACTTCCGATCTATGAAAAATTCATATTTAATTAGTTCAAATAGGATCGTTACAATTGATTATAAGAATTACAATTTTTTCTTAATTCAGTGTCCTATTATGATTTAATAATTTTAAATCCTATTATATCATTTAATATCAATCATCAACAAAAAATAACTGCAGTTTTGTCCACAGAAAATGAACCACCTTGCTTAATAATGAGAGAACAATACGTTAGTACCTTTTGTTAAAAATGTAAGGGTTTCGTTTTCATATTTTCATGCAAATATGCAAAGAAGGCATTGAATGCTATCAATTTATTTCCTTTTTGAGAAGCGCCTGATTCAGTATGTGTTACAACATCAGCAGGACATCAGTTTAGCTCTGCTGCAAAACCTTTCTCAAAGTGAAAAATTTTGTATTATTTCTTGTGACTACAACTTGACATCTGTATTTCATCTCCTTTACGCACAGCAACAAAGAACAAATGGATTGAGTATTAGTGCCCTTACCTTTCTACTGACAATGCTACGCTGATATTCAGCTACTTCACGCAGGAGCTGTTGTGTCAGATTTTCTTTCTCTTCATCTAACCTGCTTTCATGTTCAAGCTGCTGGAATTCCAAATCTTCAAAGTGTTTGCTTTCTATGTCCAATAGATCAGCGTCCTTAAGCCAAAAAAAAGAAGAAAAAAAAAAGAAAAAAGAAAAAAGTGACATTTCATTCCTTGACAACGGAGTAAACAGACTTACGTATAGGAAAAATATCACAGAAATACCGTTTTAGACTGTATCTCAGGCAACAGGTTCAGAAGCTCAATACTTTTAATTACCTACTGTCATAAGAGAACAAATAGGGCTAATTGCTATTTTAATGAAGCTCTCTCCATTACTCCTAGTGTCTCCCCACTGAAAATGACAGCTGTATTGTAAATGAGTTGTCTTTCAATGTTTACAGCAGGATGAAGCCTCTGTAGCACTGTAGCCTAGCTGCCATGCAACCAAAATGCCAATCAATTCCTTGAGGTTGCCACATGCCAAACTGTTCCCAGCATCTGCTCATCAACCAAAAAAACAAAAAAAAAACAAAAAAAAAAACAACCCAGGAAGTATCATCCAAGTTGATGAACTTGAGAACTGCATGCTGAACTAACTAAGCATGGCAATACACATTCAAACGAAGGAGCCTGGACAGCACTCAGAATTTTCTCAAGTCTAGCCCAAGCCCTCCTACTGTTTTTTAGTAACAGACATACAAATAAGAGGAAAAACAAAGTGTAGCTGTATCCTATGTACACTGCCATCCCACGAGCAGTACTGTCCAGCTACGCAGGTTGTGCAGCCAGTGGCTGCATAAGGACCACTGAACTGCAGCAGACAATCTCTCCCTATACAGAAACACAAATAAGAGCTGTCCTCACACACACAGTCGCTAGTTAGTAGGTGTATTGCTTCACAAATGGCATCAAACCAATTGTATGCATTCCAGTGGATGAATGCCAGATTTCTTTAAGAGGCTGAATGCTGCAAAAGAGACCCAAGAAATATGAACGAATTTGCCTTTCACTTACAGAGGATGAGACAAAACTTTCAGTGCTTTTCAGCACAAGAACTGAGTAACAATTTTTCTTGCGAAATATCTGTGTATTCATAACTTAAATCCCTGCTTCCAGATTTCTGAAGAAAAAAGAATTTTTAATAACCACAGTATTATTAAATATTAAAGCTCTCTAAAATAGAGACATTGTACATAATTTGATACAGGTTTTCATATATAACCTGTAACAATTTTTACTGTAGAAAATTGCAAGCTTAGTCCTTTTCTCATTTCAACCTAAGGCAAAGAATAGTGAGTAACTGATGATGTGCACAAAGTCTTCACAAAGGCTTTTAAAAACCAGCTTTCAATTCATCAGGCAAGATGCTAAAGCTCATGAATTCAAAAAACTATATAAAATATCAACATATTCTCATTATTTTCCAAAGATGTGCTTTTCACTTGAAGCAGATAACAGAGAGATCCAAAGTAAAGACATGGGCTACAAATGACAAGAAAGCAGTTACTTCCAGTACAGAATCACCTCATTCACACCTGCCATCCACCTTCAGTTTTCAAAATAAATGGAAGGGCCTCGATGAGGTATGAAAATCAGGAAGTTCAGGCTACTTGGTAACAAATGAATTGTTACTTGGACAGAAGATGAGACAGATTCCAGAGAAGGCAACTGACAGCCAGAAGGCTGCATGGGATTTCAGAACAGTTGTTCTCATTGTAGGTAATGATTTCCTGAGCAAAGAGGAGAGTACCTCCACTCCTGCCCCTTTTACTACAACAAACTTACATTAAAATACTGTAACTTAAAAAACTCTTAAGAAACCACAAACATGATGTTTCTATACTGGACTTTAAAATCACAGACTTCTCCAGCATTACTACTACTTCTCCTGGCACTGGACAAAATTCAGTGGCAGAGTACCAAGTCCTTCCATCCAGAGTCCCCCAAAATCTGTAAAACTTAGATTTTTCTCTGAATAGTTACTTATTTCTTAGCAACCGACACTGTATTTTCAGATCTTTGCAGGAATCTAGGCATCTAGTCTCATCCTCCATTTATGCATAATAAATACATATAAGTGCATAAATGCATTATGGAAATAAGTTTTACATAAGCCATCAGAAAGATTACTGCTTTCCCTGACTGCCTTCTAGAAACCCTCAGGTTTCATCAGGCTTTAATTAAGTGTTCCCCCTGTCCAGCACAAAAGGTGCATGTCTGTGACAGGCACTGGGAAGCAACCCACCAGTCAATAGTCTACACAGATCTTGTTAACTGCCTGCTTCCCATCTCAGCCCAAACTCCAGATCCACACCATGGTCAGATGCTACAAGGAAATATGCTTCTGGCAACAGAATACCACAACATACGGTCCCTCAAGTTTAAGTATTTAATTCTATACTCCCTATTCTTGGGGGAGATTTTTTTTTTCTATTTTGGATAGAATGCTTATGAAAAAGTCCTAACTTTTCTCACCCTTGATATCACAATACTGTGCACTTCAGTGCAGTGAAAACTTCAGTGAAAACTTCTACTACTTCAAGCACAGCAGCTTCAGCTAACTCCCACTACAACTGGCATAGAATAATATGCAACAGAAACAATTTTGCATCAAACTGCACCCCACATTTCAGGTTTTGTCCCACTCTCAAATCCAAAATTGATATTAAGCCAGCCTGAGTGAAAAAAAAAAAAACAAAACAAACCAAACCAAACCAAAAACAAACAAAAAAAAAATCAAAGAATCATGGAATACCTTGAGTTGGAAGGGACCCATAAGGATCAAGTCCAATTCCTGATATATATAACAACAGATTTCTAGAAGCCTCTTGGTAGTCAATAGTGGAAAAGGATTTACTACCACCCCATAACTATAAGATTGCAATTTCTCTTGAATTAACATGTCAAGTAAGTCACTCACTCTGAAAGTAATCTTTCCATAGAAATTATAACTGATACAAAGTGTACAAGAACACTATTTGACAGAGCAAACTCTTGGCTACAAAACACTGTTTTTCAACAGAATCTCCACAATTATGCATTTTTGCTAGCGATCAGTAAGAGACTGCACAACATGCTAGAAAAAGTCTGCACAAGCAGAGGTGACTCGTTTCACAGCTGCTGTGATGGTGACCTTGCCAGGAAAACGATACCCATGTTACATCTTTGATTGGCCCAAACAGATGGAAGTCAGAAGGCACCAAATTCAGACTACATGGTGCGTGTGGTAGGACAGTCCAGCCAAGACTGGTGATGCACTCCACAGTCTTCCAGTTGGGGCGTGATGTTATCATGTTGCAGGAGAAAGGCTGTCTTCTCAGGTCTGAGTCTGCAAGTTCAAGCCTTCAGCTTAGTCAGCACTACAAAGTAGCTGTCAAAGTTGATGGTTTGCCCAGGTTCCAGGAAATCCAGAAGCATCCAGAAGACTGAAAAGCTGTGCGGAGTAAAAGTATCTGGGGGTATTAGTCAACAGATGGCAGAACATTAGTCAGTTGTGTGTCAAGATGGCCATGAAGGCCAATGGCATCTTGGCGCGTATCAGAAATAGTGTTGCCAGCAGGAGCAGGGAGGTGATCATCTCTCTGTACTTGGTACTGGTGAGGCCACCTTGAGTACTATGTTCAGTTTTGGGCCCCTCAGTACAAGACATTGAGGCCCTAGAGAAAGTGTCCAGAGAAAGGCAGCGAAGTTGATGAAGGGTCTGGAGCACAAGTCTTACAGGGAGTGGCTGAGGGAACTGGGATTGTTTGGTCTGGAGGAGACTCGGGAAGAGACTTTATTGTTCTCTAAAACTCCCTGAAAGGAGGTTGTGGTGAAGTGGTGGTTGATCTCTTCTCCCAGGCAACAGCAACAGGACAAGACAGAATGGCTTTGAGTTGTGTCAGTGGAGGGTTAGGCTGGATATCAGGAAAAACTCTTCTCTGAGAGAATGGTGAGGCATTGGAACAAGCTGCCCAGGGAAAAGAGCGTAAGTGGCACTTAAGGACATTGTTTAGTGGGCATGGTGGTGACTAAATGTTGGACTAGGTGATCTAGCAGTCTTTTCTAACCTTAATGATTCCATGATTCTTATCACAAAAAGACAGTGCACATCATTTTACCTACTGAGGGCTTCATCTTGAACTTTTTCATATGCCAACTTGACTCCTACTCATAGTGATAACACCAGATCTCATCTTCTCATCACCAATAATGATGTAATCCAGGAAACTGTCACATTCAGCCTTGTATTCATTCAGTAGGTCCTGACAAGCTCATATACACCTCTTTCTGTTCCTGTGTGAGCATTTAAAGTTATTTCCAGTATTCCAGTGTTGCTACCATTTCCAACATATTGAAGCCCATATTCAATTCCATACATAGTTCCTGGGTTGTAATCTGCCAATTCAAGCAGATGAACTGATAAAGATGCTGTTCATTTTGTATGTGACAGCTGTGCATGGACATCTGGACCATGGTTTGTCCTTCACACTACTGTTGCCACTGCTGAAACACACCACCCACTGCCTCACTGTGCTACACCCACTGTTTGGTCTCCAGAAACACTAAGCAAGTGCTGATGAACATCAATGGTGCAATTTTTTCCATGCTGAGGAATTCAGTGACACACCTTTCTTCACCCACATTTCCCTGTCAGGTGCTGTTTTGTCAGAGTGCCCCTCTGCTGCCATCTATTGCACAGCAACAACACGAGAGGGAGTATTTATGGGAAGGTTCAACTTCTGCTATACCACCAACATCCAGCTCTGACATCATGGGCCAATATAATAAAAGAGGAAACATTACTTTCTGAGCAGCCCTCATAAATGACTGCACAGGAAAGGATTTCCTTTAAAACTTATGAGTTACTCTCTAAGGTTTCTTTTTCATTTGCTTTTTTTTTTTCTCTTTTTTTTTGTTTTGTTTTGTTTTTAAACATAACATTAAAAAATCCTTAAATGTCTCAAAGGCAGTAAACAAACATCTTAGTTACTACAGAAGAATTTAAACTTGTGTTTTCTGAAGTTGGACTTCTTTACTTCAGGCTCCTTGAAAAACAAAACAAAATTCTACAAATAAAACAATCTAATTATTATACATTTTTTAAAAAAAGTGTTGAGAATATTTTCTATAAAACAAAAGATTTTTTATGGTCACTGCTATGAAAAATCTTATTACTGGTACAAAAATGCTCAGCTCAGAAAAGAAAAATAAAAACCAAAAGTTTCACGTTCAGACGTTATCTTGAACTCACAATATTGAAGCTTTGGATTGAAGCTCCCCCTGCTATATATATATGTATATACATATATATATATATAAAATTATAAATATAAATATATATATACACCAACTATATATGCTGCATAATCTATTTAATATTGATACTCGAATCTTCCACAGAAAATAAATGTACCTTAACTGACAATACTGTAGCTTTTTCTGTTGCAAATTATACATAATAAAGCCAAGTTGCAAGTAGACCATACAAAGATTAAAAAAACAAACAAACAAAAAAAAAACAACAAAAAAAAAACCAACGAATGTGAAACTGATGAAAATGTAGGAAAAATAAAACCATTAAAATAAGTGATATAATCTTCACAATGATAAATTCAAAGCACAGTTTGGCCCAACAGCTAAATTATGTACTGAAGAAAGGATGTTATCCATGGTGTGAGACAGCAATTTAGAGCAACGCAAAGGAAGAGTACATAACACAAAATTAAACAGTATTGCTAGTAAAGCGTTAAAATGGTTCATCTTGCTAGCCAATGTTCAATATCATCTGGGGGAGCAGAATAAACGAGCAATGCTCAATTACCCATCTAAACATCACCATTCCAAGACTCCATGCAATCCAGCAGGCTTCAGGTGCTAATTACAGGTAAGTAGCCCAAAGCTTTAGAAACATTCAACACAGAATGCTTTCTAATCCACCCATTTGCACTCTATTTGGTTGCCACTATTCAAAATATTTATTGCAAGCATTCTACAAAATGGAAACTCTGGCGCAAATATCTTCAGGCAACTCATAGGATACCTGAAGCGGAATATGTTAGACTTAACTCTAAAATCAACAACAAAGAAGTTAATCTTGAAACTCGCTACTGACCCTCTTCAGCTGCTGCTGTAACTGTTCCCTCATGGACTCAGGGCAATTATCAAGCTGCGTCTTCTGCTCGGAGTAAAGCTCCTGAAGCCTCTCTAGTTTTTCCCTCTCAGCATCAAGTTTTAATTTTTCCTGAAGCATGAACCAGAAAATAAACAGAATTACCTTCAAACTGAAGCAGTTGTTAGTGATTATGACAGTGTGTGGCAAAAACTTAACGAACAGTTGAAGCATGTAGGTCAATGACAGAAATTGCTTGTTAGTTGAAATACAATCATGGGATGCAAAATGATAGAAACAAAACATTAATAATTTTAGTAGGGTAATTAATTCTCTCCCTCATCACTGCACTTTGTCCCCACATGTGGATGATGCCTTAATGCCCGCTGTTCAAATGCTTGTCTCACCTAATGAAAAAAAAAATGGAAATGATATCCATGTTAGTCAGGTAACACATGAAGGAGAGAGAAAGCAGCAGCTTTTAGAAAGCAAAATGGATGGAAAATGATTGTCCTCTAGCAGTGAGCAGAAAATGGCTTTTCCCAAGAAAATGAATCACATGTTTACGTGCTTCTGGACAGATAAGTACCTTTAGCAAGCAGTGAAAACATAGAATGAGACAGAGCTTTATAAAGAAATAACTCTGGGACAGGAAATCCTGTCGCAATAGAAACTCCAAACAATTTAACAAATAAATTCATTTGCTTCAGGATACAGTAACTGTAACCATTTCTTGGAATCAAAGGCGACGCTCTGTCTTCCTGGTCTCTGTAACTAGCTCAGCTTTATTCTTGTTCCACTAGAGCAGCAGCACTCAACATACTGCTTATTACTGTCAAAAGCCTCTACCCTTTCAACTTTCAATCAAAGGCTACTTGTTTTGTGTGCAGCACTACTTTCAAGACTGATTGCAAATCACTTCAAATCACCTCGTAGATTATTTGTCCATGGACTCAGACTCAGGAACCCATAAATTGGAGTTCAGAGAATTCTTTCAGTGTCTTTTACATGCATGTACCCTGGCCAGCACAGCAGGTACATTTTCTTCAAGAGAGTAATTATTAACTTGAAAAAACAAATTGCCTGATATGCCAGAAAAACTGAAGGTATCAGTAAATCTCTGGAGACCACTCTCTACTTCATCCTAGAGTCACACTGGTACAGCTCCCTTCATCTACTTTTTGTTCTGTAGCTATGCATCTCTTCTCAGTTGTTTTTTCTAACTCTTTCCAATACTCTACAGCTCAGAATCAGCCCAAGCATTCCAGCTGCTTCTTCCGGATGCTCCAAGAACAGTTCAAGTCTGCCACAGCATCCACTCACTTCCCTCTTTCAGTCCCAACCGTTATTAAAGTCAAACATGTGTCTCAGCAGGTGCAACATGCTCAGCTTTGCAGCACCCTTATGACACATGCAAAAGAAAATTACTTTTGTATGTAGAACTTGCCATTTCAAACTGTGAAATGGGCCTTCTCCAAAATCTCCCCTTTGTTGACAAAGTTGTCAAACTCTCCCACACAGTGCACAACAACAAATTCACAATAGCTCCCTGCTTTCTTTACAGTTGTATCTCTAAATATGAGTGGGATCATTGGCTGGGATTTCTTTTCCCTAGTGTTTAAAAATAACACGAGGAAAGAAACATTCTCATTCAATCTCAGGGTGAATCAAATTTCCAGCTCTGCTGTTTCCATTCACACGTGCAGTTTCTCAGCACACATAATTAGATGAACAAAGTGGTGAACACAACAGTTGGTTGGTATTTGTTCTTAAGTTTGTAAAAGTGAGCAACCAGGCCAGCATATTCAATTACCTGCACTTCCTTGACTACTTTCTGTCTTGCAGCAGCATAAGCAAGGCTCACAAATACAGAGGATGAAACGCGCAAGGGGCAACATGAGGGAAAAGCACGCAACTCCTGAGATGTCACCTCCAGACCTCTGTCCCTATGGAACCACATTTGCTGAATCATCCTTCCTTCACTGCATAAGGAATCTTGAATAAATCAGTAGTTCCCCTCCTCACAAACCTTGCTGTTCAACCTACAGTCTGCCACATTGCTGGGCAAGTATAAAGAGGAAGATGGAAACAAATGTAAAGCTGCAAGGACTTCTGTGACCTTGCATACAGTACTGCTCATCTGAGGCTATTAATAGCTCCCTACATGTCTATGTGCTGCAAGAAGCACACTCACTCGTTAAGAACCAAATCAAACTTTGTGTGTGAAGAGACATCATCAGCAAGAATAAAACTCACTGAGAATCATGCCAGAGATACTGTTACTTCCTCAAGAAATTAGGAATGTATTCCTTTGAGATTGAAAGTGATCCTCATTTGTCCTATATATAGCATAGGAAGTGCTCACATCCCACCAAACTGTCTCCCTCCAAATTGTGCAGTCTTACAGGAAATATCACTTTCAGCAGTGAGAGGCACTACACGTTTTGGAGCTGTGAAGTTCAGTTCATCAACATCTCTAATTTTGCATTGGTAAAGATAATTCAATTCACAAAAGTAGTTTAATAAATAAACGAACAATCAGACTGTTCTTTTCATTCAGACTCTTTTATAAATGGATCCAGGTGAGCTCCTTTAGGAGGAAAATGATCAAGGACTGTAAGCTAAGTGCAGGACACAGGTGAGGCAGACCACTGGGTACCATGTGCTCAAGACTAGCCAGGGCACCAGCCAGGACTTGTGCTCATTAGACATTTTCCTGCAGACAACTGTCTCTCAACCCCAGTGCCCATCTCAGAGCCACACTATCCATAGTCTGAATTGTTGCCACTCACTTTCTACAGAAGAGAAACAGAGCTCAGTAAAACACAGCACTTGGTCTTAGCTAGCTACCCAGCCCATGCTATGTGCTGCCTCCTTTTACAGGTTACGTGAACTTGGGATCAACCAAGACAGACAACAGGAGTGACTGGTGTTTTGATGATGTTGGGGCACAGCTTGGATCAGTTTTGAAAGGTATCTGAATGCCATGAAGGACAGCAGCAGAAAGAAGTGAGCTGTAATGTTGTCCTCCCCCCAAAAACAGACAAGATGGTAGCAAAGCACCCATGCTATGAACACAGAGGTTACACAGGTCACAAAAGGAATTTATAGCTAGCAAAACTGATTTTACAGGCAAAATGGAGAGAACAAAGAACATACATTCAGCACACATAAAACATATCACTAATAACCATAGAATCACAGAACCACTAAGGGCGGAAAAGACCACTAAGATCATTTAGTCCAACTGCCAACCTATTGCCACCACGCTCACTAACCCATGTTCCTCAGTGCCTCACCTACACAGTTTTTGAGCAGCCCCAATGATCGTGACTCCACCACCTCCCTGGGCAGCCTGTGCCAATGCCTCATCACTTTTTCAGAGGAGAAATATATATTTTTTTAATATCCAATCTGAACCTCCCTAGGTGCAACTTAAGGCCATTACCTCTATTTACTTGGGATAAGAGGTGATTAGATTAAAGACAATCATAGCTTCTGTAAGAATGGGAACAAAAGAAGGAAAAGAGAGATTAATTGCTTATGGGTTATCTCCTGCAGTTAAGGATGCCCTATGTCTGATCAACACTGCTACTAGCTCACCATGAAATGGACAGTATGGCTGGGTGAACAGGGGTCATTCTACAGCCTGAAAGAAAGATGAACTGTAAAGAAATCCCCTTCCATTCAGCTGGCTCTCCTAGTCAAAATTCTCCCTCTAAAGCACTCTAGGATTATCCTCATTTCAACTCACCTGCAACTCATCATGTTGAAAGGTAGCAAGGTCTTATTACCCACATCAAGCTTCACATGCATGATCTGTCTCTCAGTATGGAGCAGGCTAGTCTCACAGCTCTCACAGGTTTCTCAGAGTAAGGAGAAACGTATGTAGCTGTTTGTTCCGAACAGCATCTCCATTTCATTTCCATGTTCTCACCTCCAGTCAAATTTCCTCCTTTTACACTCCAAAAGAACATTCCACCCTACTTCCCCAAGACTACAGAAAACAGAAGGACTGCATATGCTAGAAGTGTAGGAGGAAAACAGACAAGAGAAATAATTCCTTTACGATTGGATGTAGTGTCAAATTACAAAGTTTTTCAATTCAGTAGAGCATTTTCAGGAAGAAGCAAGAAAATTAAACATTATCAACTCACTGATAAAACTGGTCTACACCTTGCTGTGAATTAAGAAAATAGTCTACTCCCTAACAAGCTAGGAAACATTATATGTGCTGAAAGAAGCACATGTTGGAGGAAGTATTAAATCTGAACTCTTACAAAACTGAATGCATTTCCAGCACAGTGGCTGGATTAAAAAATAAAAATAGAAATCAGACCACACATATGTCTCATTAAAAAAAATATTGTTGAAATTAAGCAGATTCTCCTGTGAACATGCACACACTCCTCTTTATTTTCAGACAACTCTTTACTGCACTCTTTGGCCTCTTTCAGGAGAGAAAGTAAAAGCTTGTCATGATTTGGTCTCTAAATCTCTATGGATTTCATGAAGGAAAGCATTAAAGGACCAAAAAAAAAAAAAAAAGTATGCCAGGCCTATGAAAAGGAGCATAATGTGATAGAAGAAGGTATTTCACAATAGTTATTGTTACTGTACAAGAAGTAACTAGTACAAGAAGGATGTAGAGCTCTTGGAGCAGGTTCAGAGGAGGGCCACTAAAATTATCAGAAGGCTGGAGCACCTCTCCTATGAGGAAAGGTTGAGGGAACTGGCTTTGTTTAGCTTGGAAAAGAGGAGATTCCGGGGAGACCTCATTGTGGCCTTCCAATACTTGAAGGGAACTTATAAACAGGAGGGGGAATGGCTGTTTACAAGGAGGGGAGTGAAAGGACAAGGGGGAATGGTCTTAAACTGGGACAGGGGATATTTAGGTTAGATATTAGGAGGAAGTTTTTCACACAGAGGGTGGTGATGCCTTGGAACATGCTGACCAAGGAGGCTGTGGATGCCCCATCCCTGGAGGCATTCAAGGCCAGGCTGGATGTGGCTCTGGGCAGCCTGGTCTGCTGGTTGGTGACCCTGCACATACCAAAGGGGTTGAAACTGGATGAATCTTTGTGGTCCTTTTCAACCCAGGCCATTCTATGATTCTATGACTTTATGTCTCTCTCATGACTGTTTTTATAAAGAGAACATAGGAGTTCTGATTTTTCTCCTTGATTCTTGTAATCATCTTTTTCCTTATTACTGTCTTCTCCACAGGGTATCTTTAAGTTGGTATCCAGAGGATGCAAGTATTCCTCAGAATACTTAATTGTATGTCTTGACTTAAGGAAGTTAATAATCATAAAATCATAAAGAATCATAGAACCATAGAATGGCCTGAGTTGAAAAAGACCATAATGATCATCTAGTTTCAACCAACTGAAGTTGTAGAGAAGATAAGTCAACTGTTTAAAAACACTGCTTACATCTAGTTGAACTAGAACCTGATCAGGAATGATCTAAAACACTATGCTATGGCATCCACATTTGTCAGAGTCATAATGCTAAAAAACAATAGGGAGAACTATGAATCCAGAAGAAAAAGAAATCATAAGAGATGACTTGTATCTTTGATTGCTGCAGTCTCCTTTCGCATGAATTATTAGAGAGATGTTCTTTCCTTGGCTCCATTCATCTTTACAGAACTAGTTCAGCAAAGAGACTGAGCTTCAAATGCTTTGGCACGTCTGAGATATTCTGCTGATCACTAAAAAACACTTCCACGAAAGCATGTAGACAAAATCTCACGTATTCCAAAAGAAGATGAGTTACCCATTGCCAGCTGCTCCTGATTTCTGCTCTTGAAAAGGAAAAGGAAACCCTGGGTGATAAAGGAGTTCCAGAGTATGTACTTCCACCACTACATAAGGCGAAGGTCCTCTGGAAGCAAAGGAATAACCTCCCTCTTGTAAAATGCAGTCTAAACCTAGATAATTGTTTTGAAACTCACTGCCAAAAGTCCCATTTAACTATGATTACCTCCCACAGCACTTCTGCTGAATTCATTAATCATTTTCACTTATTCCTGTTTATTCACTAATCCATTCCTTCTTCCGATAGCTATGTTGTTATTTTCATGCTCTTTGAGATAAAAGGCATGGCAAATCATTAAGTAATCTTCTCCACATATGCTAGACTGCACATTCAAAATGTAATTTGGATTAGGGGAGCACAGTATGAGAAGAAACAAAAAAAAATACTTTGCAATCTGGATAACATCGTGTCAAGCAAATAAAATTTTCTCCAACTTCCTTGTAAACAAATACGAATTTGAAGAAGTCGCATGAGCCAAAGAGACAGCACAAGAAAGTTGTGACTGGGAATAGCACCACAGTTCCACCCTGTTATTGAACTGGGAACAACAGCATCATTATTGTACACCTTCAGTACAGCAATACGACATTACAAAGGGCCAAGGTTTGATGGAAGGCACTAAAGGAGACTGGCTGACAGGCCTATCTGCTTCTGAGGACTGTCCATTTCCATTCTCTCCTAAGCAGGCAGGGCTCAAAAACACTGTCAATATCTGGAGCAAAGCTCTTTTCCAGAGAGTTTCAAGTTATGCGTGTCAAATTGTGTTAGTAGTGACTTATCAGGATTGTTCCTGTGTAACTGGAGCCTGTAACTAATAGCCTAGATGCTACTATTCAAATACGTAGTTGGTCATCATCTTCTGTGGAAGAAAGAAGAAAGGTATGCTCAGGAAGTATGACCACAGAGGCAAAGCTGAATCTCCATCCATACGCTACCAGGATTTCTAGCACAGCTGAGAGCTCAGATAGTAGAAGGCATAGGCCATGCCCAATCCCCAGCCCTGAAAGCAGCTATCCCTGCCAGGAGAAGTGAGTACTCCCAGCACTTGCATCGTGCACAGTCACACCACTACCAGAGCAATGCTAATTCCTGCAGTGGCGTTGAAAGGCTCTGTCTTTTTCTTTGCAAAATGGAACTGCTCGTAGCTCTTCTTTCTAAAACTTAACTAAATTGACACAAATTGCTTTGCTCCTTTGCCTTGCTTTGAAACTCACCACAGGACATTCACTACACCATCTTCATCATCACTAACTCATTCGTTCTTTCTCGCTGTTAGTCCTGCCATGTGTTCACGTAGGGCTGAACACTTGGCTTTCAATAAGATGAAAATGCAACATACCATGTTAACATAAACACAATTGCAAAGATGCAGGGACACAAAACATTGTACCGCAGCGAAGAGCTCAACACCACAGCCAGGAACTGAACTCACAAGTCTCCTTCCCTTCTGTCTGTAAGTACGTTTTCCATCTGATGCACCTGCACAGCAAGCACTTCCCTGTTTTCACAGAGGCTAGAAATTTCCTTTTAAACTGAGGCTTTAAGACTGTGTAAAGGTTGGTAAAACTCTGTGTTCTCATCTCATCTCATGCAAAAACCATAAAAATAGTCACAGACTCAGGTAGAAAGTAATACAAAAACTTCCACTCATGCTCTATTTCAAGAACATAACGCGGCCCAATAATTAGGTTGTATATCATGATCTCCCTTTTTAAGAATTTCACAAGATTTTCAAACAGGTGCATCAGTAAGGATGAAATGCAATCAGGCAAGGGTTTCCTGTCAAACAGGTGCTGAGATCAGTGACAAATTCCAGGAGATACTCAAGGCATTCCAGAAACAAGTGCCATCATGCCCAGCACTAATGCCTCAGCATCGTTTCAAGAATGAAATCAACTATCTATTTCACCTCAAGAAGGCACCCCACAGCAAATTCAGATGTCAGTCCCCTGCCCTAACAAAAATGTAACTGCTGTCTGAATGAATGGACCCAACAACTTCTTGCTACAATACAACACCAAACTACCTGTATTATTACAAGTAAAACATAAAGGCAACTGCAGAAAACTGTTACCACTGTACAGATACTAGAACACTTGCTCTTCCAACAAACAATGCAGGAGTAACATCAAAAGAGTGGCAGTTATCAGCCCGAAGCTGAGCCTTCATTCTGTTAAGGAGGTGATCTGTTTTCCAATTTATACAAAACGTATTACCTAGTGCTTCTACCTAAGCACCACTCTCCTAGTGGAGTCTGGTCCTGTACTACTAAAAAACCAAGATTTTTCCTACTGTGGACAAGATCTGAAGGGGCAGCAACCTTAAACATACTGACACACAAATCAAGCTTTAAAAAATACTGTTCTCTAAAACCAGCCAGAACTGTTAATTGACATGGTGAGTGCTGGCTGTTTCACTGGTTGACACTAATTTTTCCAGAATGCTTTCAGGTATTTTGCTTAAGATTATAATTTTTTGTAACACTTTCACTTATATTTCTCCAAAAGTACTTCCAGTATTAACTGAGCCAAGGCTCTAAACCTACTGCAATCACTCACACCTGTTTTGTTTTGTTGTTTTTTTTTAAACAGCACATGAGAAAAGATTACTAAAATAGAGTAACTAACTTCACCAGTATGCTTTGTACTGAGGAAAAAAAAATATTTTGAATGAATTTGCTTTCTCCAGGCTGCTTTCCATGTTTGTCTGACTGAAATTTTAAGTTAGACTTAGTACTGTGATTTTCTTCTTCTAATACACTAATGCAAGGATATTATCTGTTACATATTTGATTAAATGGAAATGTAAACAACATGCAGGATTTAAAATAATTTCCATGAGTTTTGTTGAACTTGGAATCTACCAGAGAACAAATAAAAAAGCCAAAAGATCTTCTGAACTGTTATTTGTTACCAGTGAAACCAAGCTCGGTCTGCAAAAGGATATTGCTATACCTGCTTGCATCACCCAACCTGCTTTTACCAACTTTAAATTCCTCTTCATAGTAAAACAAAAAAAAACAACAACTACGAAACGTGTTCCACAGACAGCTTAAAATGTGACACTGCTGAAAGCTGAAGAATCACTGAGGACTATTTGAGAACAAGGCAGGAAAGCTTATGAAAATTTAAGCTTGAACTGGATGTGTGCTGTCACTTTGCAGAGTAAAGAGGTGGGAGCACCATTCTCAAACATAGGTTTACTGAGAGCAGATGCAAAACAATGTTCAGGCTCATGACAGCATCAACAGACACTGAAGACAGCAAACTCAAAATAAAACAATGCATGCTGTAAGGCTTGAATTAAATGGGAAGTGCAAGAAAGCTAAAAATGCACGGCTTGTCTAAACAAGAGCAAATAATGCAGAAGACTTTCAGATATTTCTAGAAAGTGAAAGGAGGGGAGAGACTAGCCGGAGTACTTTCACAGTGACAGGCTTAAATTATGAGGCAGAGGATGAAATTTAAAAAGGAACCATTACTGGCTGAAAGCCCTGGAAAAACTTCCTGACCTTGAGATATTATTGGCTGTGGCACATCCCCTGTGGAGAAAGGAACTGCTGGCCTGGATTGCCAGCAGAGAGCGTGCTGGAGTTGATGAGTTCCCTCTGGTTGGAGCATTTTTCCCTTTCTGTACTTAAATCACACTGCTATCCTTTTTGCTAACAGTTATCTATTTGAGAGCAATTAAGAATCTGACTCTAGAGGAGAACCAAGTAATTCCTTTTACTTAATCTCATATAGAATTATTCCACGGTACTAAAACTGTTAGTCAACAAATAAAATGAACCAATATAATTACTTTAAGACTATGTATTTTACAGATGCTTTCATGAATCAAACTATATACTACTCTAGATTCAACCACCTTCTGAAACTGCAACCTCTTTTCATACCACTCCTTTGCTGAGAAACAATTAAAAAAAAAAAAAAAAAACCCTCAAAATTTATAACATATAACAGAAGGCTGAAGAACAGTTCAATTAATGCTGTTCTTTTAAACACCAGGTAACTCAAGTCCAAGCCTTCTATGGATTTTTTTATTAATCAACAATATCTTCAGAGTAGGTCAGGTCTCCTTACTTAAGCATACTTTGTTCTGCCAGTCGAGTATATTTTGGGAAACAAGACTGTTAGATATATTGGCCACAATTACTTTTTCTCGAACATGTATCAAATAAATTTACTTAATGCATCTACTTCATAAAATAGCTTCCACCAATATGTTAATTGTGTAAATGCATTTTGAAGATTAATAGGAACAGAGCACGCAGCTAGCTAAGATAACTTGATTACCTTTGCCTTTTCACCAATAACATTCCTCTCCAGCTCAGCTATTTTTCTGTTTAGATGATCCAGTATTTCCTTCTCTTTCAGCAGCTCTGTTGTTTCAGATTTCTGTTCTCCATCCAAAAGGGCACATTCCATATCCAACTAGGAACACAAAACATTTTTCAGAGCAGTCCAAATTAAGAAGAAATCTTGATACACATTATTTTCTGGGGGAAGGGCAGTGAGTTGTTCATAATTCTCAACAGAAAAACATTTTTAAAAGGAAAAAAAAAAGTTAATGTTACATCCATAAAGTTAAAAAGAGATCATAAAATTGAGAAAAAGTAAAACCGAAACATAAAATACTGCAAAATAAAGTCCAAACCAACTTTACTCTGAAGATTTTTTTTTTTCTAACTCTTCTCCGTGCTTCCTCCTGTTGTGACACTATACCAAGCATCCGTGCCCAGGCTCTGTAGGAAACCCATTGAGAACAGCTGTTTCTTTCCTGTCGCTGATAACTGGAGTGAGCACAGCCCAAATGCCTGATCAGCTAAGTCTGCAACTGTGAGATTCCAGAAGCCGAGAGATAGCCATATAACTCTGCCACCATAAAGACAAGGATGTTTAATAGGAAGTTACCTAATTTCCTTTCTCTTTCAAGGGTCACATGAGATACACTATAAAACACTCAAGTGACACAAGGTATTTAGATCAATCCGAGTGACCATTCAGCAAGAAGATTGTTCTAATTCCGCTTATGAGTATAATGGTTACAGTTGGAAAAGGCTAATCTGAGCATCACAACCATCCCTCTGCTTGGAAATAAATAACCTTCCAGTAGGAGACTACCAGGTTCATGATTCTGTGTCTAATTCTAGTGAAAAGGCACAGAATACATTCTTGATCTCCCCATGTACTTGCTCAACCTACCTATGCTATGTAGATATATGAAACAAGCAAGACATTTAAAACTGAAACGTATATCATACCTCTCTTGAGGATTCATCCATCTGGTCATTTAAATCCTTGATCTTCTGTTCAAGTTCTTCCAAGTTATTTAATATTACTATGCGCTCCTCTTCTAGCCGAGTGAGCTCCTGTCCTCTTTGATCATCACTTGTGCATTCTGGTATCTGCAGTTGCAATTACAAAAGGTTTATTAAAAAGAGGTTAAATATTGTGTTCCCTTTTCCCCTCTAATATTGTGACCATTTTAAATAAGTACTACATGCTGGTTTTGAAGTTGGTACGTATTTCATTCCTACTATATTACTACCTCTATATTTAGAAAGCATACAAGAGAAACAAACATGATACTTTGCTTCCGAGCACTAGAATTAAATACCATACTGAACAGTAAATACTACTCATACAATACAATTATTAAAATCTGACCCTTGAGAATACTTTACCTGCTGTGCTATCTAGCCTGTAAAAATCCAATTTTTCTTTTAAAAATAATAAAGCAAATAGATGATAACGGTTTTTATGCAGAGAACAACTGTTCATGTAATAAAATCCAGAATGTAAATAGCAAGCACATTTCTACAAGCAGCCAGTAAGATGGGTATCTTCTGTAAAACGGGACAAAGCTCAGCCCTGCCTCCCTGGTTGGCCATCAGGAGGCAATACCTTTAACATAGCTTTTTCCATTGCCATTTAATTACCAAACAACTGTGCCAAGAATTAAAAAGCATTATTAAAAAAAATACTTGTGATCTCATTAGAGCAGCAAAGGTTAGATCAAAGAGTATTGAGTTTCAAACATATTCTTCATGTTCACCTGATCCCAGGGGCACACGATCAAATTACTTTTGTAAGCTGCTCACTTGTTGTCGCCAACCCAAATGAGAAGTGGGCTGTGCACAGAGCTTTGCATTAACCACTGGATTACACAGCCACGCTCTAACGAGGCTCAAGTCAGCTCCTGAATGGCTGTTCTGAGAGCAGGCATGGACAAATCATCATGGACAGATCTGATCTCGATATTTTGAAACAATGAGCTGTGTTTCATTAATGCAGTTGCTCATTTGTTGCTTTTCTCAGGGCTTAGCAGAGCACCCTTTACAATGAATGAAAGGTATTCCTTGATTAACATTAGTAATCCTATCAGGAAAGCCACTTTTTGTCCAGCATCCTGCTTGGGTAATGCTGACATAATGTCTTCAATTTCAACTTCCTAAAAAGGATTTAAAATAGGATTTCTGACCTGCAGGAAGAAACAAATGGGGAAGAAAGGCAAGACCACAGTAACTTGTAATTTAAATGTCTCACTACCTTTTGTACATGGAAAGACCTAGCAAGACTAAGTAAAACCTTAATGTCATGTTTGTTTAACATTTAACAATAAACTCTTCACTCTAATTACTGGATATACCTATTTAGGATGTTAACAAACCATCTCTCCCCAAAACCAGCTGCACTGCTCATCTGGCACAGCAGAGCCCAGGCACTGATCCAAAAGGGAGGAAAGGCCATTTCCCACCCTGGATTAAGCTCCTGCTCTTCTAGCTGTAGGAAATTACTAGAAACACTGTTAGCTCATTTTTTAAAGGACAACTCCCCTTCAATAACAGAACATCAAGATGAAGCAGACGAGAAAGAAGCTTCATCTCAGCAAGCGTAGGAGATGCGTTTGAGTGCCAGGAGGCAGGCTGCCACCGCACGCCTCATGAGAGGCAGCAGCTGATGTGACAAGTGGCTCAGCTCCAGCCCAGGGACAGCCGACAGGCCAGCAAACACAGCCCACGCAATTCCTCCTCACCTCCTCTGCAACTGGTTTACCAATGAGAAAGTAGCCTCCTCTTTCAGGAAACGGGAGCCTCAGTCTAGGACAGCTTGGTAGCACTTCCCTTCTCTTTCCTCCATCTCAGCACAACTCTAAGTAGGAATCCGGAAACCTTGCTTGTTTAAGTAGCTTTAACTTGTTCAGACAAATCATTCTCCCCTAGAAATTCCTTACAGTCTTCTCAAGCCCTACATCCTCCAGAAAAGAAACCTCCAGCACCAACAGCTTTCATAGAAAATGAAATTATCTGCTGCTGGGTTCTAAGTTATATGAGCCCTGAAATAAATTCTTGTACCTAAACCATCCCAGTTAGGACCTGTGCTGTGAAATCTGACTTCCAGAGGAGGACTTCATGCCATCGAGCAGACTGTTCTATGCCTTCCTAGCCAGCATTACCTTTGGTGTGATGCTTAGATACGAAGACTCAGTGGAATCCTTCAGGAAGCCAGGGGTAGCTAATGATGAAGGCTTCATGTTTTCATTGAAGTGCTCATCGGCTCTCAGCCCCCGGGAGGAAAGGAAAGAAGCAGTGCTGCGACTGTGGTTACTTTGCTCGGAGAAATCCGAATCACTTGCAGACGACTTCAAGTGGTTTCTAAATCTCGTTTCTAGATTCACCTGCGAGTCTTCAAATACTGAGTCCTCATCTGATAGCTGCAGCTTTTCAAGTTCTTTGTTAATTTTCTGAACATCAGCAACTGTTGTAGTTGCAGCAGGGTCACTGTCAGACTTGGAGTATTCTGCACACAGATTGAGGATCGTCTCCAGCCGCTGTCGTTCCTAGTTTAGGAAAAGATAAAAGCCCTAAGCTTCACATGTGAGCCAAAGTAAAGATGAAGTCAGAAGAACACGCTGCTTGTTTTTACAGTTATTGATTTCAAGTCATCCAATTTCAAGTATGCCTTTAGCTCTCAGAGACAGTGAACAGATCTACATAAATAAATTGCTGTGTAGGACACAAAGTTAATAGACAGGAAAACCAAATCAAAACCAACATGGAATAAAACTCTAAAATAAAGTACATTTCACAGAAATTAACACTTACTTAAGTTAGGGCATCCTTACACCTACTTCTCTTTCCAATGAAGAAAATTAATGTTCATTCTGATTGCTGTAACCACACCCAATTTGTACGTATATGTGCCCAGTAAGCTCACTGTATAAAGCACTAATTACTCTGTTTTTCACTTACGCTACACGCCTACAAAGCTGCAAAATATGCACAGATTTTCCATGAACTCATTAATTCCTGACTTTTTTGGATTTTCTGTGAACTCTGAATCTCTTTTCTGAGGGAGAATTAGTCCACATTTCGAAGCACACAGTTCAGGGAGCATCACATCTAAAATAGAACATACTGCAAACACAAAGAAATTGGGTGGATTTTTATTTACCAGTTAACTCAAACTCTATGTGGTTTCAGATTAACTAGTTTGACCTGACATGCTTCAAGATGCTTTGGATGCTTAATTCCTGGAAGACTTCTAGATATCTGTAATACTTTATAAAAGCATCAGAAAGTTGCTTTATTTTACTAATGCATAGCCTCCCATAACTTCTATTTCAGATGAAAGCGTTTGACCTTCTCATTTTTAAGAGGTGATGCTTTTATATTGTTCCACTGCTAGAAGAAAATAACATAAACCAAAAAATTGCTTACCATAGATCTACTGAAAATTCTGCTGGGAAAAAAAAAAAAGAAATGAACAAACAAGTAAAAAAACCCCACTGTGAAAGCTTCACATTTGGCATTAATACCTGCACTAATGATCCCATTTCTTACTTACAAGAAATTTTTTTTTCTTTTTTCAATCTTATTTAAAAAGAAAGCCAAAACACTGAACCCCTCAGCTCCATCCCCAGAAAGTAATGCAACATATTCAGTTTCCAAACTCTACCCAACATTACATTTGCAAAGCAGCTATTCCTTGTGGTCGTAACATCCTACATGCAGCAGCAAGTGAGAGAACATGAGCAAAGCAGAGCTCTGAGGGCACTGCATTGCTTCTGCTCTCCCTGAAGCAAGCCACTGGAATTTTACGACAAACTCTGGTTTACAAGCACCCTGCTTTTCATATAGTCACCATGCTAAGCAGTTACAGGCACTACGCGCTCATATCCCCCCACACTGCTCACATGAACTGCAGAGCTGCGTTTCCACCCTTCATAAAGCACCAAAGCCCAGTCAAAGCCCTACCCAACCCAGACCTCTGGGCAGCCTGCTCCCACGCCTCCTCAGCAGGTTTCTTGTCCCTTCCAAAGTGGCAGCAGGGCTGAGCTGTCCAACACGCCGAGCTCTGGGCAGTGACCACCGGCTCGGATTTTCCACCAAATGGGTTCAACAGCTTCTGCACTTGTCCTTCAAACCCAAGCATCCAACATAATTATGACTCTACTAAGCCCCGCTCCCTCCACATGACTACTGCCAGCCACTCTGTCCACTCCCTCACCCCGCCAAAGCCGTTACCCTCCCTCTCAGCAAGTCTTTTGGCCACGCAACCCAATTCCTAAAGCGCTGTGCAAGTGCTGGCTGGGATCGCTGGTCTCGATGATCCTTATGGGTCCCTTCCAACGTGGGATATTCTATGATTCTATGATGCTGGTGCGACAGCACAGGGCCTGGCCCCTCAATACAATCACGCCGATGGTTACAGACAGGGAAATGCAGCACTAGGACACAAAGTCCCATCCTTCCCTGCTATGAAAGGATATATATATATATCACGTTACCCCAGGCCAGCCTCTCAGCAATCACAGCAAACAGTGCGCTTCCAAGTACAGCTGCTGCTCATCCCAAGCCGGGCACAAAGGTAAGGAGCTGCTAATGCAAACCTGTCCTTTTGTCAGCAGCCCAATGAAGGGATTCTTCCTTCCCCAAGTCTCACGTGGCCAGGAAAACTCAAAAATCACAGGAAAAACCTCTGCCAGGCTACAAAAACTTTCGGACACATTACAGAAATGCCGCTATCTCTCACTTCTATTTTGACATGCACCGACAGGCTTACAGACAGGAAGCCGAGTGGTTATTTTATACACTCTATTCTCATCACTTCATTTCGGCCAGCTTGCTCCAGCTCCAGCACACCTGCACTCAGCTGTTCTAGAACATGCTTCCAAGTCAAGCAGCTAGCTAGCAAAGCACCCCTGCAACGAAAAATACAGGAACAGAAATCCATGAAAATGCAAGCAATGACTTCGCAAGAAATACTCAACAACTTGTGCCACTGAATACAGCAGATAAAAAAGGTATGGCAAACAGTGTAAATTTGGTTTAAAACTGGGAGGGAGAGAAGAATGTTGAATCGAGCCTGATGAGTCTTTTTTCAGACTGTTTCCTGTAAAAATGCACTTTCTAACAGATTAAAAACATCCTTATATATATATTCAGAGGATCTTTTCAGGCTTGGGACAGAATAACTGGAAAACTCCATGGGAGAAAAGGATCTGGGGGTGTTAGTTGACAGCCAGCTGAACACAAGCCAGCAATATGCCCAGGTGGCCAAGAAGGCCAGTGGCATGCTGGCTTGTATCAGAAATAGTGCAGCCAGCAGGAGCAGAGAGGTGATTGTTCCCTTCTACTCAACTCTGGTGAGGCTGCATCTAAAGTACTGCTTCCAGTTTTGGGTCAGTCGCTGCAAGACATCAGTGCCCTGGAGCGTGTCCAGAGAAGGGCAACAAAGTTGATAAGGGACCGAAACACAAATCTTAAGGAGACCAGCTGAAGGAATGGGGATTGTTCAGTCTGCAGGAGGGTCAGGGGAGACCTTATCACTCTCTACTGCCGGAAAAGAGGCTATGGTGAGGTGGGGCTTGGCCTCTTCTTCCAGGTAACAGTGATAGCATGAGAGGAAATGGCCTTAACTCGAACCTTCCACGGTTCAACTTAAACATTAGGAAAATTTTCTGCTCAGAAGGAGTGGCGAGGCAGTGGCGCAGGCTGCCCAGGAAGGCGGTGGAGTCACTGTCCCAGGAAGTGTTTGAGAGCCTTAAGAGGTGGCACTGAGAGAGATGTTTTAGTGGGCATGGTGGGCTTGGCCTGGTGGTTGGACTAGGTGGTCTTAGAGGTCTTTTCCAACCTTAGTGATCCTATGATTCTATCAGCTTCCTGCTACAAGAAGGGGCACACAGGCCTCGTGCTTTTGCTGCTGTAGCAGTTTCATCAGTACCAGCTTTGATAAATCCATAAACACATCTGAGTGGCTGGAAATTTAGGTGCTAGAAGATTTGACAAGGGGACAACAACCCTGTTCTGTTACTGCAAAACAATGACATTAGGAGACATATCTAGCATCTTGCTAAGAAAAATAGCGTGAAACAACGGAGACAAGTAACTCCTCATCTTTCAAAGGCAACCATATTGGCAATCCCTGGATTTGTTCATCTGCTGCACACAACCTACATGGATTTTACAAACGTGTAGAGGCTAGGTGGTATCTAGGTATCATGGCAAGACTTTGTTAATCAGCTGTGGCAAGCAGGAAGCTTTTTAGATAAGTGCCATTAGTAACTGTACAACCCAAGATTTCATTAAAAATACATGTGCAGTCTATCCTCTGTGGTTGAAGCTAACAAGATTTGCAGCTAATCGGTGCAGCTACAGCTCCCTTTGTCTTCAGAGGAAGCTGCTGCTCTTTCCCTGCTTCCATCGCTCTTTAAAACCCTCATGCGCAGGCAAAATCACAGCTCTGGAGCTAAGGGCTGAACAGCAGCAAGTCAAAAAGGAAGAGGAAAAGGAGGCAGAGGAAACATGGAGGAGAGCAGTCAAGTCCCCAGGCCTTCTTGCTTGAAGTAAGGTTCCAAGTCAGACTGCCAACTGAGGCTGAGAGCAACTCACTTGCTATTGTTCCTCTTTCCTCTAATTTGCAAAACTTTCTCACTTCAGCCTCATTTATTCAACCCTTTTGAGTCTTTGTTTTGCTATGTTCAGTCTCGAGGTCACGAGGCTATCAGCACCGGCACCAGATTCACAGAAAGCGCTCGTGTTTCACATTGGCTTCTCCTGGCAGACACTCAAGGAGCCTTGCACAACAGGGCACCGTAAGCACGAGAGCTGCAAGAAGGCAGCAAGGGAGCAAAGCAAGAAAGCAATGGGCAAAGGACTCAGAAGTACTCTGCAGATTTTTTGTTTGTTTTTATTATATGGTACTTTCTAATTTCCTAAACCAAACTGCTGTTAAACAGCAACTCTGTAACGCCACCAAGACTGTCCAGTGTTAGTGGTGGGAAAAGTAATCCTCCAGCTATAATACGCTTGCCTGGGGGTCCTATAAGAGGCAAGTCACCAATATTTTAAATACGGCTTGGGCACTTGATGTTTAAAGGATCTATAAAAAGATGCAGTGCCAAAATAAATTTATAAAACACATACAGGAGATTTTTCCAATCTATATGGATATTTATACAAGCTCCATAACTGCAATTTTAAAACTGTACCACCTTGACAGTTCCAAAATATTTCCATTTAATACCACCTCACATTAGCTCATCTTGCTAAACTGTAATGAATCAATGCAAAGTGCTTGACATACCCAGTGTAATTCCACATTTCCTACTTGCCGAATAAACGTAATGAAATTCAGTGCTCCTCCGTCTGCATGGACTGTGGAATAAGCTCTCCTAATTCTATTGCTGCTTGTTAGGTCACTGGCCATATAAGCTGAAATCCCTCCCAGCATGACTCTCGCATTCAGTAAAACTTAATTTACAGCCATATGCTTTAGATCCAGACCGACAGCTGGCTTACGGCAGGATCGGGTAGACGCTTCACTGCTCATTTTTAGGTATCTACCTCCACCTAGAGGAAGAGCACTGCACTGCCCCAAAACAGCAGCACAAAACAGGCTGCTGCTGTTCAAATGAAGAGTATCAAACACAACAGATGGCCTTACTATCTCTAGCCCTGTTGTCCGTGCCAATGCACAGTCAGCTCCCCACAGACCGAGGAGAATGATAGCCTTTCAGTTCCAGCAGCCACCACAATTTGCCTTTTATCTCAGACAGGGAAAAAAAAAAAAAAAAAAAAAAAAAAAAAAAAAAAAAAA
>NW_024884364.1:12609589-12617861 GCF_019232065.1 Centrocercus urophasianus | reverse complement strand
AAAAAAAAAAAAAAAAAAAAAAAAAAAAAAAAAAAAAAGAGATTTCCTCTTTAAAAAAAAATTCAATAGCCGAATCTCACTGACTATTCTTAGATCCCAGTGCTAAGTTCTTCCCTTGTTTATGAGGCGGATCAACCATCTCCAGCAACAGCTCACTGTGCCATGTACTCATGCAAAGCTTGTATACACATCCAGGTGACAAGATGGGTCTGGCTGCATTCTGGAGAAGAGGAGGCTCAGGGGAAGATCTTACGGCTCTTTACAACTATCTGAAATAAGGTTGCAATGAGATGGCTATCTCATTGCCTTTTCTCCTGGATATCAGTGACAGAATTAGAGAGAATGGCCTCAGGTTGTACCAGGAGAGGCTCAGGTTAGATATTAGCAAACATTTCTTCTCAGAAAGAGCAATGAGGCAGTGGCACAGGCTGCCCAGGGCGATGGTAGAGTCACCATTCCTGGAGGCGTTCAAGAACTGTGTGGATGTGGCACTGAGGAACGTGTACTGAGCACGGTGGGGATGGACTGATGGTTGGACTTGACCTTTAGAGGTCTTTTCCAACCTTGATGATACTACGAGAGGGAACAACACCATACACAACACAGGTACATACAAGTCTTCTCTCTTTGGTGTATGGGAACACATTAAAATCTTCTGTTTTCATCATAAAAAAAAAAAAGTCCTGTGAATTTTCACCACTAGTATTGTGTTTTTAAATTTCCATGTATATTTATTCCTCTGAATGATGAGGGGAGATCATTTGGTTTCACAAGCAGACAGCAGCAGCAGCTCAAAATGCAAATGTCCCAAGTGGCTTCTGTCACTTAAAAAGCAAACTAAATGTACGTAAGATTCACAGAATAATTTATATGGGGAAAAAAAAAAAAAAAAAAAAAAAAAAAAAAAGAAAACAACAGCACAACAAAAGGAGTGAAAATAAAGGGAAGAGATCAAGGGCAGACACCAGGTCAAACAACGTCTGCAGAGGCTTTACTGAAAACTTCAGATGAGAACCACACAATCACAGGGATTGGGAAGGGACCTCTCGAGATCATCTAGTCCAACCCACCTGATAAAGCAGGTTTCCAACAGCAGGCTACAAAGAAAAGTGTCCAGGCAGGTTTTAAATACCTCCAGAGAAGGAGACTCCATAGCTTCTCTGGGCAACTTGTCACCCTCAGAGTAAAAAAACTTTTTCCTCGTGTTCACATGGAACTTCCTGTCTTCCAGTTTGTGCTTGTGCCCATTGCCTCTTGTCCTGTCACTGGCCCCACTGAAAAGAGCCCAGCCCCATCCGCTTGGCTCCCTCCCATTAAATATCTATAAACATCAATGGGATCCTCCCTCAGTCTTCTCTTCTTCAGGCTCAACAGTCCCAGCACTCTCAGCCTTTCCTTGTACTGGAGATACTCCAGTGCCCTCTTCATAGCCCCCCATGGGACTCTCTTCAGCAGTTCCTTTTCTTTTTGAACCGGGAGCCAAGAATCAGAAAGAGTTCTCCAGATGAGCCTCACAGGGCAGAGAAGAGGAGAAGGATCACCTCCCTCGATCTGCTAGCCATGCTGTTTTGAATGCACCTCAAAGAACATGAGCTGGCAAGAGCAACCCATTAGCTCCACGCCAGCAGGACAGCTATGGAGTGCCAGCCAGGATGGTCTTCACTTCCTATCTGCACTGTAGCATGGTCTGATCCTCTGCAAGGAGGCTCTCGTTTCTGAAGAAGTCTCCAACTAGTCCTTCATACTTTGCTTTGAAGGCACATTATATCAGTTGAATAGTAATGCTTAAAAAGACTGGGTTTCCCTTGCCATTTACCCACCAGGTACTCAGTCAGGACTTTAACCCATCTCTGCGAATTCAAAGCACACAGATGTGCTACCCAAAGGCACTTATCTAGTGGTTGTATTGTGTCCTATTATTATTCCCTTGCTTCCTCCCCAAGATAGGCTTGAGCAGACCTGGATTGCCAATCTTCATCCATGTCACCTTCCACAAAATTAGATCAAGCTGTCCTTTGGAAGCTCAGACTAGATACTTGAGGACTCTGTTTGGACAGACTCATGTTTCCATCCTCCCAGAAGGACAAAAATAAAACAGCAGAGTTTGTGGATAAGCATTACGTGACTGGATTTAAAGAAAATAATAAATAAATAAAGTAAATTACATTCCTTCCTTTCTTTCAGAGCACTGAAAACTTATCTGGGGGCTACTCAAGCCAGGAAGGAGGTGTTCTCCTTACATGCAGCTCTTCAACCAGCTAACTCAAAAAAAAAAAAAAAAAAAAAAAAAAAAAGGGGGCTGGGAGAGGGGGGAAATCAAGCAGAATCCCGAGAAGATAAACTCAAGCCAAGGGAATTTCTTTCACGTTCAAATTATGTGATACACACAGAAAATACTACTGCTTTTTCATGAACTTTGACATGCTTGGAAAAACCTGAGGCAAATTCTCTTTAGAAAGAGTCAGAACTGGAAGGGACTATTTTTCTGTGAGTAAAGAAACAGTGGAAGGAAAATTAAGCAGCCATCACATCCAAACATAAAGCCATAATAATTTTTAGCATTACTGAATACAAAAGCAACCCTGTACCTTCAGTTCCTCACCACAGAAAATAAAACTCTTCTCCTTGAAATATAAATACACCCCACTGTAGTGTCTTTCAGGACTGATTTCTGCTTGAGTTTTACATCAGCACTGTCTGGAACACTCTCTGATAAAAAGTCAGCACCACTTTGCACACATCAAGCACCACGACTGCGAACAGAGGGAAGATTTCAAAAAGGAGTGGACCAACAGCAAGGAGAGGGAGGGAGACAACGCTCATGCAGTTTTCCTTCTGCTTGCAGAAACCTCCTTTCTCTCAGGGCATGATCTGGCAGCTGGGCCACCCCACCCTTCACAGTATGGCCCAAGACACCAGAACGAAGCCAGCACTGAGCAGCACTTGTCCCAGGAAGGAGAGGACCGCCCTGATCACTTGGCCGTGGTTGAGCACATGAAGCTGAGCACCTTCATAGTGCCTTACAAAGGAGCACATAGACAACAACTCTGTAGGACAGATGCAACAACATCCCATGGCCATTTTGTTCAAACCTACCAGCATTTGAATTAAAGCACAGATATGAAGTTAACATCTCAAATTTAAGACTCAATAACACAAATTGGCTCACGAAATGATCTCAGTTTCCCTGTGAATGGTAAAATCAGCACAGTATGAGTGCATGCAAATAGGGCCAGATAGCTTTTGTAGTCACTGCAAGAACTTTCAAGAATTACTAAGCATTCTCTTAAGGAGATTCAATTACGACATCTTCCTTGACTATTCTGAAGAACAGTTATTTATTTATTTTTAGCCTAAAAGTTGTTTCAATAACACATAAAAGTCACACCTCACTACCAGTGTACTTGAGGGCTGAGGCCATATGCAGTTTTAGTTGACCACAGATCTCTGCAGAGAGAGAAGCTCCTCTGTCCCATTTTGCTCCTCTTCTCTCAGAGCAGAAGCAAAGCAAGAATGGCTGCATTTTAATGAAAATACTCAGACAGTAAAACCACAGGCAGGGTAAGCTGATGACAGACGTCGAACCAACACCAACGTATACGTGACCTCACAGCACAGCACACAGGACTCTGAGCTGCTTACAGGAGATGGGTTCATCCTACCCACTCACCACAAAGCCGTGCCATCAACTAAAACCAAAGTGCTAGATACTTACAGTGTAGCTTGTGGGTTCTAACAGAGCCCACAGGACAAATGATCACAATTTATGTATACTCCAACTTATTTTTTTCTTTAAGATGGTTGAACAGCACTATCCGTCTGAGCTAACAGAGTAGTATGCCATTTAATCATTAGCTTAATGGACCACAATAATAAAAAAATAATCTGACATTGACAAAATTTACAATTCAAAAGACACCAGCGTATGCTTTGCTACACTCTCACAATGGATAGAACTGGAAGTACAACAGCCATGAAAAACTGAATGGAAAGGAGGAAATTACCAGGCGTTCCATCTCCTGCTCCCGAAGCCGCTCTTCCCGCTGCCTCCTGTGATAGTCCATGAGGTCTTCTCTCCCTGAAATGGAGCTGATGCTGTTCTTACGCTCTCTCACAGAAGTCTGCAGTGAGTTTGGTGTCTGTCTGTAACTTTCCAGGTCTGTATCATCAAACTCCATGGAACTGGTGGAGAGGTTTCTCCTGACAGAGAATGATCTGTCAAAATCCACAGGGGAGAATGAACTACTGGGACTCGTGCCTGAGAGTCCAAGTCTATCAAAATCATCAGGAATATACGAGGAAGAAGATGCTAAAAGCATTTTCTTAGCAATTCGAGGGCTTGCAGGAACACTGAGAGTTGAACTAACGTAGGGATTATTCCCAGAGAATGAATTGGCATGTGGTAAAACCCCTGAGCTGCATGAAGAAAAATTCAGGTAATTATCAGCATCTAAAGCATTCTGAGGTAGATCCTTTTCTCCAAGTTTTTTCCTTTTAGTATTACCCAAAGAGTTTCTTGGGGGCAAACTTAATGGCATCAATTGGCTTTCGGTTGATTTATGAAGCCTGGGTAGGGAACGGCTGTACATTCCCATATGACTTAGAGATCCACCAGAGTATTTCCTAGGGCGTGAGGCCATCGTCTCCATCATCACATCCCTGTGTTTAACTGGCTTTGCATGAAGGGTCAGACCATCATCAATATTCATTCTCCGACCTTGCTTGGGACTAGAAGGCATGCTGGCTGCCCCTGAATTGCTAACAGGGGAAAGCATCAGCTCACTCCCTGAGCTGCCATTCCACATTGTAAGAAGAGAGCCTGAGATCTTCTTTGTGTCCAGCATTCCTGGCAAGTAGACATTGTCATACGACTTGTTCTTCTGGCTATACTTAGAGTAGTAAAACTTATCTGCATGTCCAAGAGCTTTTTCATTTTCTCTGTTGGCATGAATATCAAAGTCTGTCCTTCCTAAATTGTACCCACTGAGGGATGGAGATGTGCCTGACAGGGAACTCAAATGCTTTACAGAGAAGCTTTTATCTGGAAGATACGGACTTTCACAAGGGAAGAGCTTGCCTCCTTGAATTTTGGTAACAGAGTGTATATTTTTAACGCTGGTGGAAGGACTGGGTTTAGCCATCATAGGTTGTGAAAGGGTTAAGTAAGAACCAGCGCAGTCCCCGTTTGTTTTAAATTTGAGACTTGATGAATATTTCTTCGTGTTGAGGTTTTCCATAATATCCTGGAGACCGTTTTCAAGGGAATTCACCACAGAACCCTTTCCCAAACTAGCATTTTGTAATTCCATCTGGTTTTGTGTGTGGCTGTACTCTGCCATAATCTTACTGGAATCTGCAAGGAAGAGAAAACAGGAAGAAAAAGTTCTTAGTGAATAAGTAACCTCTTGTATATGTATGTCTGCATATTAACTTGAAAAGAATGCTTTTCCTAAACATTATCATGCCTGTAATAAACGTCTCAGATCATTACAGAAAGCAAGATATAAGCAATCTTCTAATCTCTACTTTAGCAAAAATTGTAGCATAACAGAACAAAAAAGAAGTAGAGTCATTACCAAATTCACATCGCAGACCAGCAATAGAGCTGGGAAGATATCAGACTCTTTCTTTGTTGTCTTATCCATTGCAGGACTTTCAGTCTTCCTGTAAGCCTGAGTCTCATAAGATGTTATTTTTCTGATTTTTTACAGCTGAGGAACTGAGATACACAGAGAAGATACAAAGCTAGTAGCAAAGGAAAGAACTGAATGCAATTCTTTCAGGATACAGGTCCTGTTCTGGGTGACTTTTTCTTTTAGCTTGTGCAACTAATGCATTCGAGCCCTCAATAAAGCTCAGTTCAAAGCTCACAAAGCATTGGCTACCTTTCTGCTCCAAGGTCTGCCATGCAAAGCTTCACAGAAAATCAACACCTGTTCTTAAAGATGTTTCAGCTCAGCACTCTGATGTTCTTAGAATAAAAATCTATGTAACTACATCTGCAGAGAAAAATGGAAAGGATTGTCCCAAGCAAGTATAACGTTAGGATCCATGAACAATAAGAATCATATGAGCATTAAAAAAAAAAAAAAAAGAAAAAAAAAAAAGCATGGACAGGAGTTTCAAAATGCAAGTCCACTACCTAAGCTCAGAACTGTAACTTACATGCTGGGGTGGAACACAGACAAAAGATAATTTTGTTGTGCTGGATGTTATTGTTCAGTGACACGTCAAGCTCAAGCCTACAGCTGTGAGTCCCACTCTGCAGACAGCAGACAAAAGAATTCAGCTCCTGACAGCATCAGTCACTGCAGGAGATAAACAGGCCCTTGATGTAAAAATGGCACCATAAACATTGCCAACAGCTCCTTGGATGAGCCACGCTGTGCTTTGAGCTAATAAGGCAACCACTCTTCAGTGTCAGTTCCTGCAGAGTCCCTGAGCACAGCTTCTGGAAACGTGGGTCAGCTCTGGGATTTTCTCTTGGCTCAGTCGCATTCTACCTGTGACATCAAACCACCTCAGGATAACCTAATCTCAGAATGTCACTCTGCAAGAAAACCTAACATCCTAACCTGTAAAGTGCTTTTAAAATCCTCTGAGGTGATCCTTTAATCCTCTTCTGAGTACCACTTCAATTATACGAACCCAGACACAGAATTTGGATTTCTGCTCCCCACTGGAACTGCAGAGCAGAAGAGAGATGATCCAGTTTCACTGCAGTTTAAACATTAGGTGGGAGGTGGCAATGCATTCTTTGAGTGAGTCCCTGTTTCTGGAACCTTTGTTGCTGACAGTAATCTCCTGGATTACTGTCCTGAGCATCATTCAATATATACCTATTCAACAGACTTCTGGAAATGAGTTCTCACTCTACACCACCTATGGTGAGCCTAAATGCATAAAAGAACGTTCTCCTCAATTCCTAAGGAACAAATCTGTACATTTAAGAACAAAGGTAATCACCATCAATAACATGATTCAATAGGCAGAAAAATGGTCAACCTTATGAACACGAAGTCTCCTTGTGCATGGCATATCTGGCTAACCACGTGTTAACCACAAGTCCTACTAGTGGCAGAAAACACTATCTTTTAGCTTCAGGTCCAAACCTCAGATTTATCACTGCACAGAATTTAATATTTTTCTTAAGCTGACTGATGTTATTTGCTGTAATTTTAATGCATTCGTTTTGATGGTACAATTAAGTTGCCTTTGAACCAGTAAGTTCAAGAACTCTGTCAGATCATCACTGCTGTGAGTCAGCTTCTTATAATGTGACATTTTACTTGGCATTTTTAACTGCTTTCTTAAGTTCTAATGAACTGCAGCAATGAAGTGCAAATGAACAAAAGGAGGAACGTGATTGTGTTCAAGACAAAACAAAGCATCTGAAAAAGATCAAGCACTCATCGTATCAGTGGTGTTATGAGGAAGAAGATGTAAGAGCTGTTGGAGAGAAAAAAGCACAATGTATACACCTTGTGTTTTATACTTCCATTGCACAACATAGCCTAACTTCCAAGCACCCTTTCCTCTTCCCTTTTCCAGATCTCTCTTAAAATTGAGAGTTAATCTCACATCAAGAACATACTGTCCAGATTGTAACTTGAACACAGCTGAAGTTCAACTGGCTTTGCATAAATTCCATTGACTCCTATATAAATAGCTTAGCAGACACACTAATGGCACACTGTAATTGTTTATTACTCCCTTGCAACACCAGTGGGGCACATCTCATTCTGCGAAGACTAACCGCTTTTGCCCAAAAACAAGTTAGCTCATGGAAACTTTCAGGCTCATTCACTACAGCAATGAAGGGTTCGTTGTACTTTAAATCCAGACATACATAATAAAAAAGGTCACAATACCTTCATGTAGTCATGTGGATTCAACTTTCCTCTACAACACCTAATGCAAATTCTACATTTTCAGTTCCAGTACGAGTGCCCACAATCTTAAGGTTAAATCCCAACTGGACTGCAGTGCACGTTTAACTGAATCTTAACTTCTTCCCACAAGCTAGATCATGTTTTGTTTTGTTAATTTGTAAGGTAATGCCTGGGATGAGGCTTTGTGAATAAACCATGATTTGTTGCATGTTCTGTCTGATGCTGCCTTCACAGCATCCGGGGCAGGGAGCTCCAGCCCTTGAACTGTATAGGATCTGTCCTGCCCCAAGGTCAGCCCAAGCTCACACTTGGTAACCTTCAATGCACAGTTCAAGGTTTCCCTACTCAGCAAATCACGTGCTGCCAGGGGCTATACAGAA
>NW_024884364.1:12522116-12609489 GCF_019232065.1 Centrocercus urophasianus | reverse complement strand
CCCCCCCCCCCCCCTCATTCCTTTCCTTTTCTGTCATTCCTAAGTTCTTTAGCTGGGGGTCACTGATTTATATTCCAGCCAGACATTAAACAGATGGGGGAGGGCTGGCTGGCTGTAGTGTATCCAGCTGTGGCCCTGTTTTAGCTGGTGAAATGAGTTAGAGACAGAAGAATAGAGCACTGATCTTATCTATGTGTAAGTGGAACGAGAGGACCAAAATCAATAATAAATCCTGAAACACTTCAGTAAATTTACAAAAAAACTTCATTTCTACTAATTGATTACCTGACCCAAGATTCTGAAAGGATGAGGCATTACTTCTGTTTGGCATCATATTCATCTTCTATGTGACAGTTAAAAGAAACTTAATTTTGACCTGAGAATAAAGAAGAAAAAAAAAGTTGCTTTAAGAAAGGTATTCTGAGAACATGTTTCAAGTGCACAGTACAGACCAAAACTGACTTTTCTTCATGTAAAATTTCCACATGCATTTTTCAAAAAGAAACAAGTAAAAAGATGTTTAGAAAGTGCACTCCATGTTTAATGTGGAGGCTGTGGAAAAAAAAAGCGACTGGAGTTGTTTCATCAGTTTAGAAGTCCATAAAATTTCATTTGATAATCTGCCGTTATCTATGATCCCTGACTCCGTGCAGGCAGTTACTAGTCACAGCTCCTGAGCTCTGTTTGCATTCCTGTGGTTTCCTTAAGAAATTGTTAGGAAGGCTGGACTCTTCTACAGAAGATTTTATTTTTGAGAGCCGAAAGCCCAAATGCAGCCAGCCCATGCAATGCCAGCATCCTGCAATCATGATGAAACCTACATGGAAACAGGTATGCAAAACACAGAAAACATCTTAGTGAGACATGATGTCCGAGGCTCCAAGGGAGCTGGGTGAGGAACGCAAAGAGGTTCTTTAAAGTTCATTAGAAATAAATAAATTGATGCAGCTACAACGGAAACTTGGCTTAGCAGAAATGCCAAAATTGTATCCCAGCCACTAAAGACTAAAATTAAATTTAAATCCAAATAGAACGTCTCTAGAGGGTTACTCTGTTTATGAAAGGTTGAAAAACAGGCTTTAAAGGAATTGCACCCAGTGACAAAATTAATGATGACCGTCTGTAGGTCCTCTGTGTTTTACTTCTGGGTGAGCAAACAGAAACGTGGCAGAAGAACAAGTGAGGAACAGAGACAGATGACTGATGCCGCCTACAGATGAGCCACTGTTTGTCGTCCGTAGTCGCAGCCTCAGCATTTCGGGTCACTGCTGCATGGATTGTTCCTGCCATGGCTTTTTCACCGGAGAACTGCCTTAGAACAGGAGCTGCCTGCTAAATCCCTCTGGAAAGAAGTTTCCTTGCAGTAACCTCTGGCTTTTCTCCCACCCTGCTGGTCCCCTCCCTTACTGTGCCAGGCAGGCCCTGTCCCTCCTCTCTTACTTCATGAATCACATCTGCGCTGATCTCACTTCACAGCACTTTTGCTCTCTACAGAGGTCATTCCCCACTCCTTCTAAGGAGAGAGTTTCCACTCTGTTGGGCATTTCTCCTCACAGCAAGAGGCTGCCTTCACCCTGACAGCCTTCTCCAGGAACGGGAGACGTGGGCACTGTGAATGCAGTTCTGCTCTTAGGAGGCCTCCACTTGGGCCTTCGGCACTGCAGGCTTTGCGTGCTCCAGGGCAGACGGTGGGAAATGGCCTGGAAAGTAGACAGTTTTTCAGCCGTGTCACGTTCAGCAGGCAATGTTGTTGACACTGAACGTCTACTATCTCTGAGACACAAATCCTGAACATCTACCATCCCCAAGACCCAGTAGGGTCTCCCATCCCATGGAGAGAACCTTTCCTGCTCACCTTGCCTCCCCTCACGAGTGCCTGGTGATCATGAACTCTCCCAGCACAAAGCTCTGAAGCTTTAGGGGCTTCCCCACCAGGAAGGACCAGCTGGTACTCTGTCTTTTGCCTGCTGGCAAAACGTTAAGCAACAGGACAGAAACGCCATTAAAGTGGCTGCTACTTTCCCACCTTCACACACCGTATGCACGCAAGGCACTGTTAAAAGGCATTTTCAGAACACTGCTCCTCAAAAAGGAGGTGGACCTTAATCTTCTCAGTGCATGTTCAACTTCACATAGAAAACTGGCAAACTGTCACACTATCCTGTAATAGAGAGCGTAACTGTATCACTGATCAGAAAACTAAACTATGGACAACTTGGAATGAAAAGACAGAGGAAAGGACTGCTTTGAAGGGAAGGATAAGAAATACATCTAATACCTTTCTGCATCTCTAGCATTACTGCTTTATGATTAAGACGACCGCTAAGATCACTAAAAAATAATTTAAAAGCCCATCCCTTCTATCCTGTAAGATGATGGCTGCTACTTCATCAATATGACAAATATTAAAGAACATACAGCTGAGAGGAAAGGATTTCTGTGTAATTGAAAATTCAGTCTTCTATTTGGAGAACTCATTTTCCCAATAGTTAAAAGGAAGAATGTATTTCTTAAGGTTAAATGTTTATACACTTCGGTTCCAGTTTGAGAATTCAATACATAACTCTCTCCTTAGAGAGTTAGAGACCAGAGAGGTCATCACTTAACATTAGTTGGATCTGAGGAGAGAAAAATTATCTGAATTTTTTACCTGTGAACATAAGCAACAAACTTCAAATGAACTTGGGAGTTAAACTAACAGCTCAAACCCAATAGTTCTTCTGCTCACACAAAATCATACTCTTTCAGGTTTAGGATTAAGCAGGACCTTGTCCAGCAACCAGCAAGGCTGATCCTCACAACAGAGCACACACTGCACTCTCAGCCTTGTCTGGAATGAAGTGAAGTGACTTCATCTGGGATTTATGGTCATCTGAAGTGAATGTAGACAGCATTACCAATCACGTTTCATCCCTGCAGTGCCCAAGCCAAATTAAGTTTTGTTTTACTAACGACCAGAAGACACAGTGATTCATGGCTCAAACAGGCGGCGAGACAAACAAAGGATTCCACTTCTAAGGTACATTATAACACAGGGTTGCTTTATACCAAACATCTATCCACTCAGCCAAGCAGAAGAGATCTACAGCTCCACATAACACAGGTACAGCTTTGCACAGTGTTTATTCCAGATATTTAGGGTTTTATTTCCTCACTGTGTGGGCTCTGTCCCCTTCCTTCAGTTCAGCCTGAGCTGACAGCCTCCTCCCCTCAGGACAAGCTGCTGCAGCACACTGGTCACTCCTGTGTTACCAACAAGCCCCTCGCAGTGCCTCAGGAATAGCTACTGCGTTCCTCTGACTGAAAATAAACAGCCATTTTTAAACAAAGTTCCTAAAATTGACCATCTGCTCTCTCAGGCTTCTCTGCACTTCATTGTTTCTTCATTCCTGGTTTCCCAAACAACACTACAAGTAGTACCCGGCAGCTCCTGTCCCCTCTCATGTCCCTGACATTTCTCTTCAGGAGCTCGCGCTGCAGCAGCATACAGCCACCCATGGAAAACAGATGAAACTCCATCGTGCTCTGCAAAGAAAAAAATTTTCTGCCAAGTTTTCCCAACACAAAGAAAACTTGGTGAATGACTGCTGATGGCTTCAGTGCCTGGAGTTGCAACTTCCCCGCGGTATAGCACACCTGTACCCAAAAATGGGCTGCTCCAATCCCAAGTCCATTTACTTTTTTCCTGCAGAATCTTAAGACAGTCCACTTGTTCCTGATTAAAGCAAGAATGTTACTTTTTTTCCCTCGTCTCTCATTTTTTATTTATGAAAAGTACCGATAGGCTCACTCGCATGGATAGGAAAGTGAACTTTATGGAGCTTATGGAGCTCTACAGTTTACCTCCAAAAACACTGAAGTTTAAATCAGCCTTTCCCCAGTCCCTTAAAGCCTACTGCCAACAAAAGCAATACATTCGCAGTAAGGCACCTGCATAACTCAGCTGTTATACCCAAAGCCTAGGGAATGAGCTCATCCTTAAAGAGGGACCCACGGCCATCTCTGCCAAAAGCTCAGGAACTCAGCAAGGCTGCTATCTTAAAGTCCATTTAAACATCCCAATTTCCTCCTCCTTCTTCTCCCCCACAACCTAGTACACCAGACCTTAAGCTACAGCTAATTTCCTGCCAGCACAGCCCTGAAAGTCTTCCAGTCCCTCTCTTTCCACAATATAGAATAGACATAGCCTGCAATATGCCAGTGTGAATGACTACAAGGTTGGTTATGGAGCTTTCATTCCCAATGCTCTCCCTCTGGCACATTCACTAGACTAAATAAATTAAAAGGCAAATATCTGCAAATCCAATTTGACGAAGTCCCTCCTTTGTAACCCTGCAGGTTTCCGATGTGGAAAAAGGAGTGGCAGAGGAAGTCACTCTTACAGCTTATCTCTTCCTTTGAGAAATTATTGTGCTATATTGGAGAAGGAGCAGAAAAAGGGAAATGCAGTAACAGAAAAAATCCTATGTAGCTTCATCCTCATAATAAACCACATCTATTTTTCTGGTATAACTACACCAATGATTCCAAAAACTGCACCAGATTGCACAGCTGCTCAAGATTTCTAATTGCTCCACCCTACTGCATTAGCATGAGTCTCTCCTTTATTAGAGCTGATGTAAACCATTTACTCTTTTTAGTAAACTGAAACCACACACTCATTTTTATCAGGTCAGGAAAACTGACAATTTTAAATACCCATCAAAACCAAAAACATTTATTACCACTTAAGTACCACAGTTTGATTGCAAATGGAAGACATCACCTTACTAGAATGTCCACACGAAAAATTCAGTGCAAATAACAGAAGTTACACTGTAACAGCTACTCTTACCTGGAACTGAAATTGTTCAAGTTCCCATCTCAAAGTACCTTATCTTACTCCTATGCACAGGTAGGACATGAGATTAAACCACTTACTCAAACAGCATTATTTCAACAGACATCCTTACCCCTGCCTTACTTCTTGGTCACATAAGTCACTGTTTCATCTGGATTTGCTCACAGAGCTAAGCAGAGGTTAACTTGCTATTTTAAAATGAGAGTTCATTGTTTTCTGCCCAAACAAAATCCACCAAGAGGCAGAAATGTTTTAGAAGAAATTCCTGCTGGAACAATGAACTCCTTTCTTCATGCCGAAAAACAGGGCTGGCAAAAGACAAGCCAGCTTCAGGTCGGCTTAGCGTCTCTCTGGTAGTGAAGCTCAGGAGTCAGTCACCCAGCCCACACCAGCTTACCACCATGCACCAATGCCATGGAGCTCCCAAGCCTTTGTCAAGCACTAAGCCATCAACTCTTCTTCTGCTAAAAAAATAAAAATAAAAAACTTGAGCGTGCTAAATCAGGATGTAAAAATTCACACGGGCTTGGCAAACAGAGAGCTCTGCTGGTGGCTAATGGCCTATGACTGCTTGTATCTAATTGCACAGACTAACAAAAAACAAACAACATCTGGTATAGCAGGAAAAGTACACAAATACATTCACTTTCCATATCTGAAACCCAGGAAATGCAGACTTTCTCAATCTTAAATTCGGGGAAGGAGGTTGGGTGAAAAAAAAAAATTATGACTCCAAACTCATACGCCGTAGAGGAGCAGAAAGACTTCAAAGAGAAGTTCCTTCTTTCCTAACCTGACAGGATACACTTGCTGTTAGAATGCCCCTAATACATTCAGTAAGAACTTGCCATACACAGCAGGTGAGTCCCAGAAAATCTAAGAGGCTAGAAAAACTACTCAGAACAACTCCTAAGATTTATTTTTTTCCTCTGAGGCGGGGGTGGATGCCAGGTTGCTTCTTGGACATCATTACCATTTTTCCCCTATCTCCCCATTGCATTTTCCCACTCCCTCAGCCAACCTCTGCCCAATGATCCGCTTCCCTCTGTGCTGATTTCTTTCACTGCCACTTTGTGACTGTCAGTTCCTTTATTAATCAGCAGCCTTCAATGCCCACTTACTCTGACAGTTTCTCTTATTCCGTTTGTCCCTTTCTCCTCAATTTGTCTCCTTCCTGAGACGCCTGCCCTGTATTTCCAAACATCCCCTCCAGCTCTTCAGCTCGCCTTCATTTTCCAGCACTCTCAGTGCAGCAGAGATGCCCCCAAACTAAATGCTTCACATCATAATTGCTCAGCAAACCACATCATGACAGTGGCAGCTTGAGAAGCTTCAAATTGTCGGGACATGCCCACTGCGGGCAGCAGTGTTACCAAACCACAGGCCTGCCTACACGACACACCACAGCACTTATCAGCAGGATTTTGTTCCCTTGAGTGAGGAATACAGGTGCTACGCCTATAGTTATAGCACTTAATATAATGAAGGCAGTTAGCTAAATAGTTCACTGAAAATCTGATCCCACTTGCAGACTCGAGGAGAAAAACAAGCTTCATGTTTATAGATTTCCCTCCTACACTGAGGTGTGTGGAGGACCTTCTGCAGGGAAGAACTCCCAGATTTCCTCATTTGTGCCCCGCTGCTCTGAAACAAAAGCTGAGTGACAAGCATCTGCTCCGAACACGCTAAGCAGGGCATCACCTTACAGCTGGTTGGCTAACGCACTGGGATGCACTGCTTGCAGTGCTGGCTGTTCTACACACCAGCATTATCTGTTTGCTTTAACAACTGAAGATGGAGAGAATGCACTACACGCGCAGTGAAGGCAGCATTAACTCTTTCACCAGCAATCAGCACTTTTTCCCCTGCTTTCATTATTACAGCTGTTCTCAGGATCCTGAAGCAGAAAAAACAGACCAGACCTCTCCATCCAAAATCCCCTGGTCCTTCAGATCCAAAACCCCTCAATTCTTCAGGTCCCAGCCAATCTTAAGGCAATCTTCATCGCACCTACCCCTCTGCCTCCCACCTTAACAAAAAATACTCGAAGTCTGGACTTTGTTCCTTCCCTGAAATGGTCGGCTTCATAACCATTTCAAGAAACCAGTTACTGATGTATCTGGCAAGCCCAGATAAGAACCAATTTAGAAAAAAATGACTGCTCTTCCTGTCCTGGTTGCTGTCAAAGATTTCCATTCCCTCAGTGAGAACACGGACACAGAAAAAAAGCTGATTTAGCATTTGACAAAACTGAAATACATTTATGGTGCAGAAAAGGAACCCACTTAAAGCAACCACAGGAAAGGTATCAGTGGCTCCGGCAAGAGTAAAGTTTTGCTATCTGAAGCCTCCAAAAACTAATACTCTCTCAGTTCCCTCTCTAACAGCACAGGTGAGCGCTCTCCTGTGTTCTGCTAACTTCTTTCTCTCCTACATTCGTTTCTTCTGCTAGAGCAAAGCAAGCCCACCTCCGTGCCAGAGTTCCACTTGGCTCTACCACGCCTTTCCTCACCCTGCCTCTCTTCCTTCTCTCTTATTAATCGGAACAGTGAGGGCTTGGGGAATAAATAAATAAATAAAATTCACCAAATCTAAGGACAGGCAACGTTCCCTATCTCCCTCTTTCCCCTCAAGAGAGGTACACGCACCCCACAGATCACTCACTGCCCTGTTCTTATGGGCAATGCGCACACCAGCCGCCCTGGAGATGGCACGTGTGGCGTCAAGGTGCGCAGCCACGGTGACAAGACGAGCATTTGGTGGAAAGGAACTGGTGACAAAAGCAATGTGCTTAAGCTCGCGGAGGCAGAACCCCATCTCCCCAGCCTTTATGTAAGCACCGCTAGCCCGTTCGCACTTCTCCACGCAGGGAAACGTCTCGGGCAGTTTGGAGGTGGGAAGGAGAGCGCAGGGGATCGCCGGCTTGCACCGTGCTCCGGGAGGGATGGGACCCGTCGGCTGCCCTCCTCGAGAGACTGGCTGGGCTGCCCGGCTCCCGCAGGGCGCTCAGGTGCGTGGCTGCACCCGGTGGTGCCGGCTCCCAGCGGAGCCCCGCAGCCAGCAGCCGAACAAAGAGGCACGGACAAAGAGCGCCGTTCCCGAACCAGGTACAAGAGCGGGGGGAAGCGCAAGGCACCGAGACAAAACTACGCCGTCCTCCCGCGCACCCACCCGGCCCCGTGGGACGCCGGCCCCGGCCCGCACTCACCGCCGCCTCGCATCCCGCTGCCGCTGCCGCCGCCGCCGCCCCGTCCCGGCCCCGCGCCGCCGCCGCCGCCGGGAGCCGCCCCCCGCACCGCACAGCACAGCCCAGCAGCCAGCGCCGCCCCCGGCAGGGCTCAGCCGTAGGGTACCCCCGCGGGCGGAATGGTTCGCTCCCCGCAGGCTGGGGTCGCGGGAGCGGGGCAGGCGAAGAAGAGCCGGAATAGGGGGGGTGGGGTTGGGAGGAGGCGATCGAGAGAAAAGAGCGGAAAGAGCGATAGGGCGAGGGTTGGCGGCGGGCGGCTGGGTCGCGCCCCAGCAGCAGGGGCTAAGCGGCACGGCGTGAGGGGCAGCGCCGGGGCCACCCGCCAGAGCAGCCGGCCCCCTGGGGGCCGCTGCGGGCGTTTTGCGAAGCATAAATATTAATCATAAGGCAATTTCCTGCCCGTGAGATTAGCTGAGCAAATAGGGCGGCTGCCGGGAAGGTGCGGGCTTGCTTTTCTTCGCCCGGGGCCGGGGGTGCTCTTACCTGCGCCCTCCTGAGAGCAAGGCTGCTCCCTGAGCCTCAGGAGGGAAAGGGGCTGCTCTGGGGCTGAGCCTGGCAGCCACCTGTGGGACCTTCCAACAGTTTGCCCCCACCTGGAAAAACACCACGACCAAGCACCACGTGTGTGCGTGCACACACTTGTGGCCTCCTGGAGAGGCCCCACGTTTCCATGAAGGCTGTGTGGTTGCTTGCCTTGTCTTAGGGCAGGGAGCCAGCAGCCTATGGCCCTGCACACCAGGCAGGATGCATTCGCTGAAATGGTGTGCCCAGCCCGTGACATGTTTGTCCAGGAAGGCTGGGGATGCTGGCCCAGGCACCTCCAGAGGTCTGGGAGGCTGCTAAGCAGTAAGGCAGCAGGGCTGCTGCTGTCACCAACGCAAATCAAGGAGCCTCCAGGGTCTCTGAGGAGACTTGCAAGAGCCAGACATGCAGCCAGCATTGCTCCGTCAGCATGTATGCATCCTCAGCTTCATGAAGAAAACCCCAGCAATCAGAGAACTAACCTCATCCCCCATGATGTGGGGGCAGCAGGCCAGGGTGTCCTGGATAACAGTCTTGCACAGTGCAGTGTGGCCTTGATGCCCTGACATTTCTTGTTTGTGACTCAGTAAGCAAGCACCTACTGCACAGGGGCCTGGGTAGCACCCTGCAGACCCGACACGCTACAGAAATTCTGCACTGGTCCTGATTGCAGCATTAGTTATGATCTAGAGCCCATCTTGCATTTTCCAGGAGATATTTTACTTGGCTAAAACAGTGACTTTACCACTGTACAAACTCTGTAATCACTCTTTAAAATCTCAAATCTGTTTTATAACACCCTCAGTCCCAGAGAACACTAAAGAAGTAATGGTGCCCTGGTGTCTACTGCAGTTTTCATAGAAAATGATGAGCTTTTAAGACAAGTTATTCCAAGAGGCCAGAATCTAGCTGAGTTCTTCCCCTGTGATGTCTGGGGGCTTCATCTACTGCTGATGTTGAACCTGGCTCTTCTGCTCTGCTCACCAAACAAACAGTCAGTCCATGCGGTTAAACAAATAAAGCCACATACACTTCAGGAATGCAAAGTTAAGGACATGCTCACAGCTGGAAGAAGTGAGAATGGCTTTTAACAGTGCCTGTAGTCAGAGCCAAAAGCAGCCAGCTTTGCCTACATCTCACAGGGTTTTCTTTTGTTATTTTGAGTGGGAAAACTGTAATAGTAGTATGCAAAAACCTCCCTAGGGGAAATGAAGCCTGATATGGAAAGGAGTAACTTACAAAGGTACAAACCTTTCCTCTGAAAGAATTCAGAAATGCCTGTTGAACTGTTCCTGTGGTTAGCTCCTACACAGTGGTGGGGTGTCAGCAAAGCTGGATGAGGCTGAGTGTGTGTCCCCTCCCATAGATGTAGGTAGGTCAGTCCAAAAGTGACACCTCCTCTTAATTTCTGGGGAAAATACAACATATCCAAAGTGCACAATAGCGCTGTTTGATAGGGCACGTTTTCTGCTACTAAACACTGTTTTTCAATATAGTCAAATATAGTCACCACCATTAGCTATGCATTTTTCCAGCAATGAACTAGAGTCTGTATGCCATACTTGTAAAAATCTGCTGAAAGGGGCTTGTCTTTCACTTTGCTGTCACCACCACTGAAACACACCATCCACCGCCTCACTGTTTGATCTCCATCAACGTTCAGCAAGCATTGATAAATGCCAGTGGGTGCAATTTTTCCTGCAAGAAGGAATTCTTGACACACCTTTGCTTTGTAAGCACTTTTACATCAGATGGTATTTTGCCAGACTGCCCCTCTGCTACCATTTGTCACACAGCAACTAAATGTATTGTAATATTGATGGAAAGGTTCAGCCTCTCCTACTGTACTACTAGCATCTACCTCTGATGTCATGGGCTGAAATAGGAGGCATTACTTTCAGAACAGTCCTTGTATGTATGGGAAGACATTACTCAAATCAGTGTCATCTGTTTCTTAGCAGGAAAATAATAAGAAGGAAGGAATAGAGCTTGTTTCCAAAATAACAAGAGATACACAAAGCCAGCCATAGCTACAGCTATGAAATAAGTTGATAAGCTGGAATGTCTAACAAGCAAGACTCTGGCAACTTGTAGCATAAACTACACATCTGAATCTCTTATGATTGAGAAATACTCAAAAATGAGCAAAGAAGTAAAACTCCAAAAACTAAAGAGGTGCAACCTGCCTGCTCTTGTAACAAAAGCAACAAAACACTTCTTATTAAAGAAAAATCAGGAAAAACGATATAGAAACTTGCACACAAACTAGGAGTTTCTGATGGATTCACTTGTCCAGCTAGCTGGCTTGAGCTGTCTTCATGGCAGAATCATTGCTACATCAACTGTATTGCAAATCATGGAAGCCTTTAAAACTCTCCATCCTTGAGTATGCAGCATGCTCAATAAAGGTTTAGTAGTTTCCATGGTAATTCACATAAGTAAAAATCAACTGTTGGAAAGCTTGCAGGAAGTATATTTTAATCAGGAGCATTGAAAACAGTAATAAAAATATCTCGTTAGCATGCTTTTGTAACAGGGAAGGAGAAATCTCTTCAGCCAGTTCTAAATTGAAGTCACCTCTCAGCAGGCACTTGCAGTCACCATCTCTCCCTTACCCAGTCCCTTAGCATTACAGATTTTATCCACATCAGGTGTGGGTGTGACTGCATTTCCATACAATGAGCCAGAGCCCACAGCTGGGAGCTGGTTCTGGCTTTGTGCTACCTGCGGAAGGAGAGACAACACTGACCTGACAAAATCAGTCAAGACAAAGCTATTTGTTGATGACTCTGGGCATAGTTACACCCAGTTTTCTCTTTGCTGGCAAAACTGGTCCAGTTTCTTCCCTTTCCTGCCTTACGTATTCATTTAGGTTCCCAGTTTATAGCCTGCGGCTTTCTTTGGTGGGCTGGTGCAGTTACTGGTGGAAACCAGGTCAAGAAAATGATCCAGGTGAATACTTCTTTCTCTGCCCCCTTCTTCTGAAAAAGGTCCAATATGTTCTTGTGCTAGAGTGATTGATGAGAAGAGGAACCATGGCGCAGCACAGATCTGTGATGCTGGGCGGGAGACAAAGCTACATTTCTTGAAATAGCATCACCAGTACACCAATGGATTTTTCAATTGCACCCTTCTTGAGCAGCACATGGCAACAAATGGGGTTGTACTGACTCAGTGCTTCACAGCATGTGACCAGAGCATTTGGAACCACTGCCTCAGTAAGGAAACTCAGCTGTTGTTTGCTATTGCGGAATAATACTAACAATTGGTTATAGCTCAAAAATAATAACAATTTTCACTACCAGAGCTTCTGAAAGCAAGTGGTAATTCTGCTGTAACGTCATCAGAGACATTTTGAGACACTGTAGTAGGCTGGCTCTGGGTCGGAAGGAATCTTGGTTTTTAAGGCTCACTGGGAATCTCTACTAAACAGAAAGGGGACCTGGAACACAACTGCATTCATTTGTACCATTCTGGTGAAAAAAGAATAATCATTCCTGATAGTTCTGCTTCTCATCTGAGCTACAATCTGGAAATCTGTTAATCCAGCACACAGGGGTGGATCAAACAGAAAGAAAATCAAGATGATGTTCAGCCAGCGAGGAGTTTCTGTGACTTGCCCTAAAACTTTATTGAATTGTCACACAAGAGCTATCAACAACAAACCGCCTTAGGAAAATAAGTTACATGAGTAATCAAATCTCATGCTCCGGGGCACAAGTCAATTGCTGGAAGGGTCAGGAAAGGAATTTCCTCACTCTCTTCCTTTGCGCAGTTGTACACAATTAACTAGGTTGTAATTGCAAGGCAAGAAAGTGGTTAGGCTTTGCATTCCTCTGAATCATCAAGTGCTGCCTGCTTTTGCAGCTGAGTTCTGAGCTTAAAGGACCAGGCTGGCAGGGCTTGTTCTTAGTTGCTCTTCTGTGAGGCTTTGCTGATGTTTGCACTGCAGTTGCAGGGTCTGCTCTTTTCATGCTTGCACAGTATGGCTGTATTTCAGAACAACTGTGAAAGTGAGGACTTAGTTTTCTGTTAATGAGTTGTCACCTTAAAAATGTCTCTATCAGTAAATTACATAACTGTTAATTATTCACATAAGTAGCAGCAGTGTTGTAGCCATAATAACCTAGAGATATAAACAAGATAAGCGTTGTTAGAAAGGCAACCATTTTTGTTAAAGCAAGCATATCATTTAGTGTAATAAAAGGTCTTGCCTAGTTCCTATGTAAGTAATTCATTTTAGTGGTCAAAAAGATTTTTGCTAACACAGGCCAGACATGACTCTTTGTATATCACAAGAGCACTGCCCTATTAGCTGTCTTTGTAGCTGATTAATTGCTTCCCTTTACCAGAAGCAGCATGTGTTTGTGAATGAGAGAGGCTTATGATTTAATTATTCAACCCTCAGTTGTACGGTAGCTAAACTCAGTACGGTGTTATTGAAGATTTTCTACACACAAATACACGTTTGGTACGTGATAGCCAGTTCTGTGAACAAACAAGCTGATAACCCCAAGCACGGGGTCTCCAGGCAGCACCTGGTTCAGCGTTCCTTACAAATGTTAAGGCAGTAAGCAAATGATGGGCAAAGACATGGTACAAATACAATAGCTGCAGTGTTTCACAAGTACAGTCACAAATGAGGGCAGCAATTCGTTCTGTAGTTGGTGGTTGGATACAAGGGGTATTTATGTCCTGTGGTTGCTCCTTCTAGACTTTTTCCCAGCAAGCAGTAAGTTGATTAATAGATTTCCATACACCCCTTAATTTGTCTCTGATGCCAAGCCAGGAAAATGTGCTGTTCCCATTTGGTCTCTATTTGTCATTATCAAATATGGATGCACAAATGTTTTTATATCTCTCTCTATAACCATGCAGTGAGTTGTCTGAGCAAGGTAGTGCTTTCTTTAGTAGGGAAACTGAAGAAATCTAAAAACGCTAAAGCCACATAACCAAGGTTACACACAAAATCTCAGCTAGAACAAAACATTGAATGGAAAAATCCACAATACTTCTTTGATCTTAAAGTTAATTTGTGTAAATGCAGTTAAGTAGTAGAGTCAAAAGAGGTAAAACAGTTCCTATCTACCAAAAAGGAAGATGGTTGCCAAAAACATTCTTCATTCTTTTCAGAGTAATTCAGGCTACAATTGAGTTAGTGGCTTTCTTGAGGGTGAAAGGTCATCCTAATGAAGGTTAGATAAAATACATCTTCACAACAGCTTCATGGAGCTGTCTTTGCTAACAAATTTTTATGTCTGCATTGAAGAGAGTTGTAGAAGGATTTTCTTGGCAGATGGCCCTCAAATGTGAAATCAGCCCTCATTAACAATGCAAAAGATGACACAATATTACCACTGCTTTCCTCCACTACTAGGGGCAGAATAAGATGCAGACAAATTTCAGCCTCAAATGTGTGTGTATGCACACTTGTTGTTGCTTGTTTGTTTGTTTTCCTCCAAACAGGGACAGGATTAAAACAACAGTAAATAAAAACAAATTATCATTTTCTCCCTATCTGTCCTTTACTCAAAGCTACTTATGTGCTTAGATAAACAAAAAATGCAAAGCCCAAAGACAGACATCCTGGAGAGCTGCTAATGCCTAATGCAAACTCAGCCTAACCAGAGCAGTAGTCCAAGCACTTAACGCCCCAACTGCCATTGCAACTCCTTCAAGAAAATCCTAAAAGTAGAGCAGGGTGGGGGAGAAGGTTGCAGAACGGAGCACATTCCATCCTGGCAGCCAAAAAGGGAGATGGACCAATGCCTCCCTGCATTTTTAATCTGGTCACTACAGTAGAAAGCCAGCTCCTACAGCCAAGACAACTTCGACACCAAGCTACTCACTTCAGAGCATCTGTGCCTGTCCTACATCACTGCATGCCAGCAGCCCAGGCTGCCTGTTTACAGAGCAGTCCCATGCCTGCTTTTCCATCTGGGTCTGCCCTGCTGCAACCACGATCCCATGTGCTCCCAATGAAATTCACTCCGATTGATGTAGAATTAGGCCCACAGGAAGTAATAAAAAACGGTTGCTGATCCCAGAGTATCACAGGAAATTAACAGGACATTTTTTAACACGTTGTTTTAATAAATTATGATTTTGTACTGTAGTTTAAAGAGGGCTGTGAAATGTGAGATAGGACGCTGGGGGTGGTCTCTCTTCAGTTTCATAATGCCTTGTTTGCATGTTGCATTTTTCTCCCTTCTTCTTTGTGCTATCAGAACATTGTAACAGTCAGAGAAGCATCCCAGCATTTCATGAACAACACCATTCATCTTGATTCCAAGCTCCCGCTAGTCTGTCCTGTAAACTTATCTGAGAAACCCTTCACAACCAAGAAGAGAAATACACCATCTTAGCTAACAGCATGTGAACTAGGTAGCAATATGAAAAGGGGACACAAAAGCAGCCAACCAGTGGTAGCACAAAGAGGAAGGGGATGATGTTGGATCCTCATTAGACTTCCAAGTAGTTTGTCATTAGCTTGCTTGTAAAACTTCAGAGGCTTTATAGAAGAAAAATATTTTTTCATGCAGAATGCCCAAGATCTCTTCTTTTGCGAGTGGAAGTTTCAGGTTCCCCCTCCCCCTTCATTTCTGGAGCTGCTGCCAAGTTTTCCAAGAGCTGAAAGCAACAGCTTTCTGTTCAGCGTTACTTCATGCTTCTGGTATTAATCTAATAGAAGGCTAGAATGGGAGGAGGGGAAAGAAGCAATGAAAGCTGATTTCCTCCCATGCAGAAGGAAATCCATAGAAAATTCAGATCTAACACTAGTTTTAACAGCTGGATGACTGCTTTAGCTTTTACTTGCCATAGGAACATACAATGACGTATTTTTCTTACTACAAAAAGAAAACAGGCAAATCAAGCAAAAGGAAAAATAAAGACAAGACGTGTATTTGTAAATATCCTTATTAACCCATCCTCTTCAAACAGCTAGGCTAGAAGTATTAACACCTTTTGCAAGTCGCCCCTTATTTTCATTAACATTGCTAATAACAACATCCATGAAAACAAAATATAGAACAAGATCGTCTTGCAGATAAGCACATCAACAAATACTTGCTTGGGAAGTGCTTAAGTAGCCACTTTGAAGAGTCTTAGCAAATCACACAACTGAGACATTGAACTAAAACTCAATGATGAAGGTGAAAAATTCTTAGTAAAAACAGATTACAAATACAAATAAGCAACATGTAAGTCAGATACATCAGCCCTGCAGCAACCCACAGCCACACATAGCATAGACCAAAAAAATTGTTAGCAACATCTTTCTAAAGAATGCTGCATGCTGGCAGATCATTTCTCATACTCTTGTATCCTACAATCACAGGTAATTTCTTTACTGGGAAAGGCTTGCTTATTTATTCTGGTAAGAATTGCTGGGAGGGTGATGGTCACAAGTGTAGTCCTTTATCTTGATTACGTGATTCAGTTTTTTCTTCCTTTCATGCTTTTTGTTCAGGCTTTGCTCCACCTGTTTCTCATGCACCATATGGCTCAAATCATGTCATACTGCAGAACTCCAGATTTTTTATTTTTTTTATGTTGATGCAGAGAAAGCTTAATAGAGTACACATGCTGAAATGGAACCCTGTTTTGTAGATGAAACAGGGCTATTGCGTGTTCGTGCCTGCTTCGTGTACTAGGAACGATCCATTCCACAGTCTGATTCCTCCATTTTAGCAAACGATGGTGATGAGAATGCTTTACCTGCCCACTGATGCATGAGATCAACAGAGTGAACATGACAGCTGGTTTTAATGTCACTAGCTGCAGCCAGCTGTTACACTGAAAGCGTTAATAACCATTTTCAGCAGTCACAGGCTTGGATTAAACAGACTGCAAAACTCAAGGACTCTCAAGGGTTAGTGATGGCAGAAAAAAAACAACTAGAAGCTAACACCCAAAACACCAAGTAGGAGCCACGCAATGTGAGCAGGGAGGCTCCTCTCAGGGTAGATAAGCATAGGGCTGGAACTCTTCATAGCTATAGCTTGAAGTACTGGTGGGCTGCACAGATAGAAAATAAAGCCTTGAAAAGAAATGGGAGAATGAAAAAACCTGTGGCGGATATTAGACTAGAAAGAAGTTTAAAAAGATGGAGCTTCCTAGGGGTTAGTACTGCTGACAAGGCAGAGATGGTTAAGAAGAAAACTTTTCACTTCTTTACTTCCACGTTCATAAAACCCAGGATTTTGTGCATGTTTTTTAAGTCAACAGGACCATTGCAATCACTCCCTCTGTACTGCAGAAATTCCAGCTGGTATCAGGTTTTCCTTGTAATGGAAACAAGCTGGCAGAACTTCAAAAACTTGATAACAGCTTATATAGAGAAAGGGCAGCAATAGTTATATTTTGCTATTAAAATGTTGTTCTGACTCCCTTTTAAATATATGTATATATACATATATATATAGTCGGAATTAAAAAAAAAAAAAAAGCAAATCAGTTGGATAGAATTTGGCAGTGCTTACAATGATGGTATTTGCATCCAGTAGCAGATCAGTAAGAGAATGCAAAGATGTGGCTGTTCTGGAATTTGTTCAAGGAATGATATCTAACAGCTCAGCTTTCGTCAAACATGCCATGGCCAGGGGATGTGAGCTCCGTGAAATTCCTGAGTTCAATCAGACATTTTCAGTGACTGAGAAACTGAATGAGAAATTTTGAAAATGAAAGATATGTGAGCAGCTTATTTATTTCATTATTTGAAGGCACAGAAATCGGTCAGCCCCTGATAACATTGTTTTAAGAGCACAAACACTCTGACGAGCATCGACAACTGGGTAAAAAAACATCGAGTAAGTGGAAATAACCTTTTGGACAAATCCAGTCCAAGCCTTTCCCTCTTAGGCTTATTTTTGCATGTTTCCTTTTCTTTTTTTTTTTTTTTTTTCCTTCCACAGTAGAATTGTAGGTTCCGTTTCAAGAGTATCCTAACTTTCCTTGGCTTCTCTGTTAAAGCTGTGTGACCTGTGCCACTTCTTATAGATTTAAGAATTATGCAGGGGCTCACAATAGCCAGAAGCTGAGTGTCTATATAAATAAGACATTTATACTTCTATGGAAAAAAAAAAAACAAAAAAAAGCTTCTCTGTTAAAAGTCTTTTTTTTCTCCTCCTTCTTTCCTGCCCATATGCAACCAAAGAAATGGCCTTTGTTAGTTCTTCTGGGCTGGCAAGAAGCCCAAAGATCCAGCTGACAAAAACTTCAAGTCAGCAAATGCAGTGGGAGGAATGTCCTTTTCAGAGCCCCTTTTCACAGTGTTGCTGTCACTGAACATCACAGTAGCTCTGTGCAGAAGCACCTCGCCTGGCCCTTCGTTACAAGGTGAATCGCCCTTACTCTGTTCCCTGTGCTGAAGCAATGGACTCTTGTTAACCCACTGCCAGCACAGCTGCCCAGCACCCACAGTGGGAAGCTAAGGGAAGTTTCTGAGGGAAGCTAATATCACAGCAACAGTCCAAACTGAAGCTGCCATCGGTGGATTTGTGGAGAAATAACAAAACTTGGTTTGGGTGTCTCTACCACACCGTGTTGCTCCTGTAATGTAGCATAACGTGGAGCGAAGCAGCTTGAGAGGGTAAAGTTAGTCTAGACAACGTATACCCAGCAGAAGGTCCACATATTAGACACTTGTGTGCTGCAGTTAGTGCTGGCCCACTATGGGATTGCTGAATGGACCAGAATGCCCAACGCAAGGTCAAGGGCTTCACAGAAGCTGCTGGTTCCCAGTGGTCAGAAAAATAGGTGCAGAGAACAAACTTAAGGGTCTCTCTCATACATTAGTTGGATAGGATTTCTTATGATATTTTTTTCCTCAAAAAAAGTAAAGAAAGGAGAAAATAAAAACACAGCAATTGAAGGATTCACCGGGAGGCACAGCAATTTGCACACTCCACAGCGGAGAAGTGATTCGTTCTGCAATAAGAGTTCTTCAGATAATCTAGAAATAAACTCTTTTTCTCACACAATTTTCTTTCCTTAGCCTGTGGAACAAGTGAACACTGTTCTTTCTGATCCTCCCCTTCCCTCAGCGGTCCTTTGGTATTTTCCTCTTCTTATTTTGAATTTCCTGTCTGCACTCTAGGGAAAGGATTTTCCTGTGAGAAACAAATGTCACACTGCTGATTTGTTTGGATGCCAACAGACTAAGTATGTCCTTTGTGTGGAGCAAGTTCCCATCTACCTGTTACCAGAAGAGTACTGACCTAAGATTTTTCTTTCTTTAATTTTATTTGGAGGTATCCATAGAGAATTAGCTTTCTGCTCACTAACAGAGTTGATATTTCTATGTATGATAAGCTAAGGATGATGCAACTGTTTCAAGTAAATGAAGACCTAAACTGGACTAAAACCCATAATTAAAAGCAAACATTAAACATTTTGAAGACATACCTAAGTTCTGTAGGATCCTCTGTAAGATGTGTCTTTCAGGTTACCATATCTGATGTTTTGTTTTGAGAGAGGGAGAAAAAGAAGTGTGCATACTCCACATCTGTGCACAGGGAACAGGATACAGCAGCTCAGCCAGAAACACCCAGATATGATGACGGTGAACATACGCAGGTGTTTCTGAAACTACAGAAGGTGCATTTTCAGGAGGGGCAATCTTCATGGTGATTCACACCTAATTATTCATGGAAATGAAGACTGTCAATGAAACACTGGAGGAAAAAAGCTCATAGATAGAAGGATTTCAGACTTGCATCTGAGCAGTGCAGTTCTTAGATGTGTCTGCTCACATGGTTGTGACCCCAAATTTTCTTCACCTCAAGCACGAATGAGAAGATCACAGGAGAACGTGTTTACATATGTGACTGCTCAAGTGCAGGGTGTACATGTTGTGTTGAAACTTTCTCTTTCAGCCTACGTAATAGCAACAGAGTGCAAAAGTCTAGCTGAAGGATATGGTAGGATATATTCGGTTTAGTAGCTTGTGGTACTAATAGGAATGGGAGGGTGGTTGGACTAGATGATCTTGCAGGTCGTTTCCAACCTTGCAATTCTGTGATTCTGTGATGCCTTACTGCATTCTGTTTCAGAATCCTTCACTGTATCTGGTACTTAGGACACTGAAAATGCCCTAGAAGTCTTGCTAGCCTCTTAGGATACATTAAAGGAGTTGTTAGATGCTGGTCCCCATGATTGCAGCAGCACAATTGCACTCACCAGTTTGTGGCTTAGAATGGGATGTACAATATGTCTTCAAGCTGTTACAGAGCACTGGGGAGTGTTCTGTGGCTTGTGGTATATGCAGAATGGGTGATTTGTAGAACTTTTGGGTCTAACCATCTATTATTACCCTTGTGCTTGTGAGACACTGCATTGGATGACCCAAGTGGTTTATTTCATGCATCTCTGTGGTATCTTGCACTGTTCTCTATTTTGCATGAAATAAATAATTGCCTTTATTATATTATCACTTTGAAAGCTTACTAAGAACTTCTTTATTATACATAAACTAATTTTTGATAACAAAAGTCTAGAAGTTTAACTCTGGGTAATACAAGCTGGAAAGGATAGGACAAGGAGGAATGGCTTTAAGCTCAAGGAGGGAAGGTTTGGATTGGATGTCAGAAGAAAGTTCTTTACAGAAAGAGTGGTGAGGTGCTGGAACAGGCCGCCCAGAGAGGCTGTGGATGCTCTGTCCCTGGGAGTGTTCAAGACAGGGTTAGAAGGGGGCCTGGGCAGCCTGGTCTAGTACCAGATCCTACCAGATCCAGAGGTTAGTGGCCCTGTCTGTGACAGAGGAGTAGGAACTTGATGATCTTTGGGGTACCTTCCAACCCAAGCCATTCTGTGATTCTATGAAAGCTTTGAAAAGACAGGACTCTGGCTGATGCTTCATCAGAGAGCTAGCTGAGATCCTGAAGGATGCAACAGAATAACATACAGCATGGATTCTACTTTTTCTTAAGCCCATTTCCTTTGCATTTTGTGGAGTATAAGTGTAAGAAGCATCTAAATCAGCACTTGGCCATCATTCATGGAAATAATGCAAGTCATATAGGGACAGTGCTTTAATAAAAGTCAGGCTTGGTTGTATGGGAAATTAGATGGAGCCTGCTGATGCTTTAAAGACAGAGGAACTATCTGTGGCAGAGGCTGCTTCGGTATTCTTGATCTTTGTCTCAGTTGTAACCCAAATTCATATTAGAAATCTTTTGAATTCAAGCCTAAGGGATTTTTTTTTCAAACAAAGCCATAAGATAAGCTTGCTGTCGAAGACAGAAAAGGCATTCACATGACAAATCTAGTCAACAAAGCTAACACTGTGCATAAAATCTGAATTACCTAGAAGAAGGTGGCAAGATAGGTGAATAGTGAATAAGTAAGTAAAGCTCATACAAGAGAAAGCACGTGAGACACTGTAGTAATCAGAAAGATGTGCAAAGGTGAACAATGGTCAAACTGACCATGCAATCAAGAGAAAAGGCAAACCTTCAAACCTAAGTGCATGTCTCACTTTGCCAAATTCAGCTCTGTATCCAGTAAGTGATGCTACATGGAAAGCACCAGTAGTATTTCATTTTGCCTTAGCTTTTCCCTTGACACTGATTTCGATTTATATTTTCTGCCCTGAAATCTGAAGTTGCATGCCCTGTAACAGATTCATTTATCTACAGCTGGAAGCAGAGATCCCTGCTTCTTTGACACTGCAGTAATGGAGATCTGAGTGTTTCCATGTGCTGAGCTGAGCAGTCGCCCGATATTTCTGCATCATTTCTCCCAGGCAGATGGACAGGTGGTGGAACGTGGTCCTGTTATTTTGTTTTGAAACAAAACCTTTTGATTTCGGTGCAACTCCATAAACATCCATTTCCTTGTATCAGTGAGAACACTGGGGAAAGTAGCACCTCGTTTGAGCTCCAGGTTGTTGGATTCCTGGAGAGTCTCTTGGCTTTTATTCAGTTAGACAGCAAGTATTTTCATTTTGCTGGGACTGTCTTGATGCCTTCCCTATGTATCTGCTTTGATGTCTTCCTGGTTTCTCTCCCACGTGAACTATGCTCAGCCACCTGCGCCTTAATTCAGCATGTTATCAAACCCTCCTCCCACACAGCACGGGTTTTTGAACAGCTTTGCATGTACCCATAGTTTTGGGGTGGTGGCTCCTATTGTTTGAGCTACCTATTCTATAAAACCTAATTGCACTTTGCAAATGAAATGAAGGGTGGTTGTTACACCTACTACCTTCAGCAAGTCTTCACACAGCTGCCAGCACCACAGTACATGCATTTTCTGTACCCAAACAAGCTATTGCAATTACAGCCCTCAGAAGTGCTCAACAAGACTCTAATCACTGACTTGATTTTTCTCAGACACACTAATATACAAAACTCCTGAAACTGCAGAGCTTTTTCTTCCATCTTCTTGTAGTAAGGAAGTCCTGTATTTATGTGCTCTATCTCCTTTGCCTTGATAGTGTCTAAATCCTACAGGAAAGCCATCCCTTCCACTCTTCCTCTTTAAATCATTCTCCTCTCCCCAGATACTTCTCCAGTTTAATCTACCAGTGGGCTTTTCGCTGCAAAAGCTGAACTTTCCCTATCCATAGGTACATAACTTTGTGAAACACAGTTCAAAAGTAATTGGCATTGTCAGCTAGTATCAGTGTGGCCAGCTGGCAGCATAGCCAGAGCATTTTTGGCAATGAATGGAAGCTTTTTACATATCTGGTGAGCTCTCGGCCATGAGACACCCATGTTCAAGTTCCTGCTCTGCTCATCTGAAAGGGTCTGGAGTTGAAACCTCTAACGTGTGCAGAACTACCACTGTAAAGTGGGATGCATCCTGCATCAAGGCAGTGTTTGATACCACAAAATACCTTTTCAAGAATTTAAACATCCTGCTAAGAGTCCAAAAGAGGACATTAAGTCAATTGAGTTGACAAGAAAAATATATATGTAAAAATCAATAACGTTTCAAAGGGTTCTCCTTTCACTCCAACACAGAATAAACAAATTTCAAAGCCTGTGGATCTGCTAAGGAACAAGCATTGTACTCCAGCAGCAACAGGACTGCAGACTGAATAGCAACAGGATGCTAGCGAAAGCATCCTGGCCTAGAACAGAGATGTCCTTTATCTGACACAGGAAATTTATCATCTTTGGAGCTTTTCCACATAAAATAGAGACTTGCATGAGCGCTGCTTGCCAAGATGTGCTGCATGCAGCACACAAAAGAACAGCATGTCATGGAAATAAACGAGCCACTTCCTTACACAAGCACTGTATTCTTCAGCCCGGCGGTCATGCCCTGGCAGGAACCTCACCTGGCACCTATTTTTGTCAGCCAACAGGTCATAACCCTGAGGCAACACGTTGCTCAGGAGAGATTCAAATAAACGATTTGCAGTAACAAAGGGAATTCAATGCACAGACAGGCTTTGGAAATCCCATGGAAGGTTTCTCTGGTGAGTGATGAGCAGATTGCAAAAATGCTTAAGTGCATCTGGGAAGTACCAGAACCCACACCTGCTCCACCCCAGGAAATTGCTTCATCATCAAGCAAAACAGTCGTGCTCCCTCTTGCTTTATCTCCCTGTGGCTTGATGAGTCTTTCTTCTCTGGCTGGATCATGACTCCACATCAATAGGTGAGGTGGGGAGTGTCTCCGTGCCAGATCACACCCTAGGTAAGCAAATTACCTTGCACATGCAGCCTAAATTTGAACTGCCTAAGGCAAGGACATGGTCCATGCTGTACTGATTCTGATATCCCTTGCACCCTGGATGAGAAGTAGGCGTTGCCACAGCTCAGACAGGAACAACACACTTCCTATGTACAGAGATACCACAGACGCCTGAGCCCAAGCCATGAATCCTGATTTCAAATCATTCCTTATTTCAAAGTCGTGAGCACTGACTTGACCCATGAGAACACAGGAACTTCTGTCATATTTGTGTTAACACTCTTTCCTTGGCTGTTTGCGCTCCCCAGTGGGCTGTGAACCCCCTCTTTGGTTACCTGGACCAGGACTGAAATCCAGTACAAACACTGGCTACTGAAAAATTAGACATTTAACAACTCCATGCACCCACATCTGAGCTGCTGTTGTCTGAAATGGCATGTGCTGTAATGCAGCTCTGCAAAGGGTGTGTGCAGATGACTGTTAGCTGGAATTTTCTAACTTTGAAGTGCACAGTTCTTTTTTAACAAGGCTTTAAAATACACCTTGATGTGTTTCTAAGAGAAAGTTCAAAAAAGTAGGGAAATGATATCACATGGAGATTTCAGAACTTAGCACAAAACTCTAGAGCTCTGGATCCCTGGTGAAATACATTTGTGAGCCAATATCACCTCTCTGCTTCAAGCAAGAGGCACTAATGCTTCCCTCTGCAAAGGCTCAAAGATTTTTTACCACAAACGCGTGCATTTTCCACTCTAATTCAGTAGCCTTTGGTGAAGTATTCAGTGAATTCAGCTTATGGAAAGCATCCCAGGTACTGAAAAGTGCATCCTTGGCTTGTGAAGTTTATCAAATACAAAACAATTACATAAAAAGCTAATGCAGCCTCGGAAGGTTAGGAGATTGATAGCAGCGTGGTGGAGCTGAGCCAGCGTGAAACCACCACAGTATTGGTATCTGCTCTTTCAATAACAACATAATGCTCCTCAAAGAATGACTGAACACATGGATCCTTACAGCGCTTTACAAATAGGCAGAATAGAGTAGAGAGAGCTGTTGCCTTATGATCACATACGAGCCAGCAGAAGACAGGAGGTAACAGAACTGGCTGTTCTGCTTTGGCAACACTTTGTCCCCAGAATTATCCATGCCCCCTGCAATCTCTTACTATGCTGGCTGACCTGAGAAACAACAGCATCTCCTCCAAGTCAGAGAGAGTAGAGAGAGTCGTCATCAAGAAAAGGTTTAAGCTCACCTTCACAGCCCCACGGTGATCGTTCACACGAGGGACCCACACCCCTCCAGTCTTACCATCAGATTCAGAAAGCTGGGGCTAGGATTCAGGACTTCATAGATGAAGACGTAGCAAAAGTTCTCCAGCTAAGAACACTCACTGAAGCTGCTGGAAGGCAGAATAATCATAGAGAGGAGCCAAGTCACACTGATATTGTTTGGAGCCTATTCGGAGGCTTGGCCTCAATTAGCATATAAATGAAGCGATACACGCAGTCGCAGCTTGCCAGAAAATGAGACAGAATAATCTCCCCAATTTGGCAGCTTTCTAGAGCATTTAGTTTGTGAATGAGGAGCCAGGCACTCTTAGAAGCCAAGCTGGGTCCACAGCTTACAGCCAATTGACTTTACATGGTGAAAACCGGCCTTGGAAAGCAGTGAAGCAGACCATCACTTCTTCTGCTCTTGAACTAAGTTTCTATTATAGGAAAGTGACTTTAAAGTTATTCATCACAGTTCCACCTGATAGCATTTCACCTACTGCCTGTGCAGGCCCAGATGAGATGTGGTACAGACTTCCTGCTGAAGAGTTCTGGCCATTAACAGAGTGCTTGATTTTATTCCAAGTAAAGGAGAAGGAACTGAAAGTTCACAGGAAAAATGATATGAAGATGATGTGACCACAGAGCTGCTGAGCTTAGACAGAAATTGTACTTACAGATCTTTATTTGGACGAGTAAGGAGACAAAAATAGATACGAAGACTTTCAAAAACTGGCGCACATAGAGGGAATGAGTAGTTGCATTTACTGGTATAGTCTGTGCTGTCCTTTTAAGGTATTTCTATTAAGGCAGAAGGAATACAGCTTGTATTTTTGTGCAGATGCGTTTCAGATTCATTAGGGTTTAGTTTTCCTTCTTTAAATATTTTCAATTGTCAGGGGCTCGGCTCAGACGCAAAAGCAAGGAAATCTAAGCACAATGGCATGTGGATTTTTCCAAGAGCAGTGCAGTCTTGCTTCTATAGCTACACAGACTACGTTTTGGGGGAGATCAAATTTCTAGGAGAGAAAGCAAAACAGATTTAAACATAGGTAAAGCATGTGAGGAAAATCAGTATCAGGCAAAGATAGTCTTTTTTTTTTTTTTCCCTCCAACAGTTAAAATATACTCTGATTTAAGAAAGCTGACTTGAAAAGAAATATCCATTCTTCATTTGCATTAGCAAGCACAGTCAAGCCTCGATGTAACTGTACCTTCTGTTTTTCATCCCAGCAGAAACGTTTCTCTTCATTAGAAGCTTGGAGTTACAGGAAAATCTTACAGGTCTCAAGGAGGCTGTTGAATTAAAAACCTCATTACATCCCTTAGCTGGCTCGTGGCTCCCTCGTGCACCAAGTTAGTCCCTTCTCATGTTTGTGCTCCAATTTAGTGCATTGTTATGATGCTGTAGCATCTGCAGCCTGGAATTGCGCAGATGGCTGGTTCTTTGCAGATGTTCTGAGCCAGCTTCTCAGCACCTGTGAGTGAGGTGCTCTGCTCAAAGTCCCCCTTGCCCGTTTTGTTGATGCTACCACCCCCTGGGCAATCTGCTTTCCTGGTAAGGCATTTTTGGCAGAGCTGGTATGTTAGGGGTGGTTTCGGAGCCGAGTTTCTGGAAAGTATCCCATTCAAGTTTCAACAAGGGAGAAATATTTCATTGAGGAATTACTGTTTAACCCTCCCTCACAAAACAAGGAGCAAAGTGGTTCATCAAAAAAGAATACAGCAGAATGAAATAATCCCATGACTCAGTGTTGAACCAGAGTTATGATGTAAATCTGCTAGTGACTCCAACATGCATCTGTTTAAATTAAAGGGCAAAACCGCTCTAATCTTGTTAGGTCTTGCATATTCTGACAACAAGACCTGAACTGGAACGGCAACATAATTTTCCACTTCTCTCCACACTTTGCTTTCTTGTGGTCAAAATCTAAGAGTGGCTCTGGCAAAAAAAAAAAAAAAAAGAGAGAGCTGCTTCCCAAAATTTCCCCTTTATAAATACATTTCTGATTAGTGCTTCTAGGCACGTAACATCACCTCCAGAAATCATGAGCATCTTACGGCCATGACCTATAGCTTGGAAATTACAGCTAATTATGAAGATACTAACTCTGTCCTAAATGCACCCATAAAACATCCTGCAAAAATCTTGTTTATTCCTTTTACTTTTCCCTCTCCCTTCTTCACCTCAAAAAAAGCAGAAAGCAGAGCAGTAATGCTTAGTAGGCATGAGCAGTAGCCATTACATGGAGCGTACAAGGTGTCTAGAGAAGCAGAGAAGCTGTGGATGCCACATCACTGGAGGTCTTCAAGGCCAGGAGGATTGAGGCCCTGGGCAGCCTGACCTGGTTGTGACAGCCCTGCCCACAGCTGAGAGTTGGAACTAGGTAATCTTTGAGGTTCCTTCCAACCCAAGCCATCCTATGATTTGTTTTATGTCATCTCAGCCCTTCAAGGCCCTACAGTCCAGGAGTTCTACAGGGACTGTCCCCATTTGGCCAAAATACGATCAAGCCACACAAACATCATTTTATAAGCTTAAGCTACCTGTTTCAAATGAGGCAAGTAATAAGCCACAAAGGAAGTCTAGCAGTGAACTATCCACGCTCCTTATGGGTGCCATTACCAAGCACATGACTAATGACCTTCTTCCACACGAGTTGCAGCCTGGGAACAAGTGCAGTGAGTGCTGTTACACTGCGGACAAGTGCCACACAGGTCTCTCCTGTCTGACGTGATTTCCAGCCTCTGGCTCATCCCAGTTTCAATTGCTTCCTTTGCTCTGCAAGGTCAGGGAAGCAGCAGAGGCTTCTAACAGGATACATGCCATCACTGCCAAGCTGCGTCCAGCCCTGCCTCCAGCTGCTGCTTCTGGTGCTATGGCTGCTCAGGTGAACACACTTGAGAGCAGCTTGCAAACCCTCAACCAAGCCCAGCTATTTTAATGAGCTTCACCATACCTACTGCTTGCAGAAATGCCTACTGAGAAACTGATTTCTCATTCAAAAAGAGCAAATGTGCTAAAAATTAAGATCTCAGATAAGCTAACAACTTTCTGTGAGGTTCAGCATATAACGCAGAGACCAGCTGCAAAATAACAATTGGATTTCTGCTATAAACAGACTGAGTTTTACAGTGAGGTTATATATCTATTTTGGTGACGTTATTTATTCAACAGGAAAAATACTATTTGTAAACCACTTTGTGGGGGGAGGAAAGAAGGAAAGGAAGTCCTGCTTGTGTTATTAGAAGCTGCACTTCTACGCTGGGACAGAGACTCTAGAATTAACATTTCACAAAGCCATACATTTAGAGAGTGTCCAAGAAAAGCACATTGGGTTGTTTTGTTTGTTTTTAAATAAAAGATCTTACAGCCATCCAGATACTTAAAGCCACTTTCCTGCCTGTTTTTTGCACACCCTGTTTTTCTGCTTCCTGGCTGGGGAAAAAAAAAAAAAAAAAAAAAAAAAAAGGCATAAGCTACTGCCCAAGGTCATTAAGAACAGTATGTGTTACGTGTCATTTGTGTTATAACCGTGAGACAGTGAGGCAAATGGAGTTACAAGTGTACTGAATGTAAAGAGAGGAAACAGAAAGCCCAGGTGGAACATTCTGAGAAGATCCAGATTAAAAGCTGTTAAGAAAGAAAAATCTACAAGAAGCTGTAACTTTTGTGCAGCCTGAATGTAAACTGCATACTTTAAATGAGTGAATGTCACACCTTAAATTGCTGCATATGGGTGAATTACGCACTGACACAAGGGTGGTTCTAAAGAAAAGAGTCTTCTATGTGAAATCAAGTAATATCTGACGCCTTTATCTACTGTAAACAAACAAATGCTAAAAACATGTTATTTCTTCTTGCTATCCTATTTGATCTCTCAAAAAAGTCCAGCTGACTCTTGATTTCTGTAAAAACACTTCAAGTGGAAAACAAAAGATGAGGTATTTGTTTTTTATTCTCAGATTTCTCCAAAAGATGAACATGGACAAAACGGGCTGGAAACCTAATCATGAGTTGCAGGCACCCAAACAGCACCAAAACAGGAAACATTTCCAGAAGTTCTCAAGCCCGCAGGGTCCAGGGAGACTAGCACAGCTTCACTGAAAGACTGGCTGCCATAGGTTGTAAGTCTAAGATTATGTTAGACCTTGGCTTGTCAGTTATTTGTTTTCCTCTCCCACCTTGAACTGTTCTAGATTCATCTACTTTTTTATGTTTTTAATCAGACTCAACAGTAACGCATATTAGTGAGGCAGTAATAATGGAAAAATAGAGCATCTTTTGCTCAACATGTCCTAAAAAAGATGTTGTCATTTGAGTCATTCAAAGAAGCCAGCCATCTGTCTACCAGGCAAGATATACATTCAAGTAAATGTGCATTTCCTCCTCTGAAAGCTATTGTGAATCACTACATTATAAACATATTATTATGTATTGTTCCCAGGCAAAATTATACCAAAATTAAAACCACCAGCATGTCTTAGACTTCACCCTACATGATACCAGGCACTCTGTTCTTGCTGCAAATTGTTATCTAGACCTTAATAAGGAAGACCAAAATATATTTCTTCCTCATGCCTCGGAGTTTTGCATGGTAATTGTATTTAATTCACAGTGTGCATATGCTCAAGTTTAAGTAGCATATTTTGGCTTTATGACAACCAGTGACCAGCGTGAGTCCTGTAAGTGTTTGCTTCCAGATCCCAGCTTTATCAAATGCCCAACTTTACCAAATTCCTTTCGTTCTTTTTGCTGCAGCAAACAGCAAGCAGAAGAGCCTTTCTGCCAAATGCAAGAATTCTCATAAGACCTCAGCCTCACACGAGGCTCTGGGCACGTTCCCAAATTTAGTACCATAAGAATAGGCTGAAATGCAGAATCACAGAAGTGTTGTGATTTTGAAACAAAGCTGTGATGACCTTTATTGTCCAATAAAAACTTTTCCCTATCTTTTTTTACTCAGTACTGTCATTTTTTCTTCACAAGTAGATTTTTTTTTTAGAAGATGTTAGTCTGTGATGTGTTTTCCACCTTAGAAATTCCCATGCAAAGGTAGACACATTGTTCTATGGCTTGAGAAATACAGCTGGGGGAATCCAAGCCAGTGTTTCAGTGTTGCATATGTCCCCTTGATTTTTTGGGGAATTTATTTAGGAGACAGGATTTGCAATTAAAGAATTCAGTATTTCTTTAACATTCACTTAAACTAAGCACTTAAATATTTAAAATCTAGTGTCTTTTTTTCCTTCCAATTCTTGATTTCATTCTCTCCCACATTAGTAATGATTATAATATTTTATGTATTTACTAAGCAATAAACACCATATATCAATTTCTTCACCTTCTTATTTCTGTCATTTATATTATGCACTACAATTAATAATTTAACCCTGGAGCATGGGTTAAGTTTGAAACTCAGACCTTATGGTGAGACCTTTGCCAGACCTTTGGCAATTAACAAAATCTATTTTAATTTGTCCTAAATGTCTTTAACATCTTGGTATAAAGCCAAAAATCTTTTCTTTGAACATCTGTTGCTCAACTGTCACATCTGCAAAAGGTGATACTTGAAAGTCTTGATACACGCCACTTAGTTTTTGATCTGTTGTATGGAAAGAACAATACAGAAAAAAAAGATTTTTTTTTTTTGCAGTGAAAGATTGCATAAAATCACCATTTAGCCAAAATTTTATCTAATTTTGATATACAAAACAAGGCTAGAATTTTTGCTCAGTTCAGCTAGAGTAAAGAAGGCTTTCAAAACGGATGAGATTTTCTGCGTACTATAAGGGTTGAAAGTGTTGTAGTGCTCCCATTGCTTTGGCACCACAGTGACAGTAATGAAATTCAAAGACCAACAACTTCTATGTAAGCAGTGGTGTCACAGAATTATTCCCAGAAATTGAAAGATGAATAATTCAATTTGAAATACTCCAGTCAACATATTCTAAAGTAACGGTGGGTTTGGATCTCCGATTCTGCATATTTAACACAGAGCATCTAGAAGGCTTTCAGACTGCGCTGAGCACCTTCCTCCGAAAACGCAGCCCCTGCATGCTGATCTGCATCCAGGTTAAGGTGACAAAGCCCTAAAATTTCAGCAGCTGTTCTGATTGCCAAAGGAAGGACTGAGTTGTTGCACTTACTTGGGGGTCTACTGCAGGAGATTACTTTGGGGTACCACTGTCCTCATGTGGCTCCCTAACTTTCCACATCATGGATATATGAGCAAACTGTGTTCCCAGTAAAACTTTGGAGAAGGAACAACAGTTTGTGGGAACTGTGTCATGATAATCCTTCTTGCTTCCTTCCTGAGCTGTTATATGCATGTGCAATCAGCCAATACCACAGGAGGACAGAGCAAATTCAGTCCAAAATGACTTAATTTCCAGGAGGAAATGAAAGAATGAAGTGGCTTCAGGCCTCACCCACTGCCTACTTGTGGTATAGATTGCCAGGGCCAGCAATGGCCTGAACCCCTACATATAAGCCCCATGGGATTAGTGGGTGCTAAGAGACCATAACAATCACTGTAGTGACTGTGCCACCGAGTCATTACTTATCCCTTCTGACATAAAGGAAATGGATGAGTCCTTCTCTGAAGCAATAATCCTGCCCTGAACTGCCTTCTCAAGAGTAGGTTTTTCCTTCCTTCCTTCCCAACTATTTAGGTGAGAAGTGCACCCTAGGTGCTTAGATGAACTAAGAGTCCTGTACATCCAATGCAAGTCCTGGCTTTTCCAGCTAGCTGACATCTGCATTCAGGTATGTCATCACCTAGTTTCATAGCATTCAGTGTGCACAGAGTTTTACCAGGCTCCTCATCCTTCCATTGCCCCACATCTGCTCTACTTTCTTCGCCAGATACATTGAAAAAATCAGGAGCATCTTTTGGGATGATAAGACCTGGATGAAGAAGATGTGTTAGAAATGTAAATTACTAAAGATAACTGAAATGAGGAATGAGTTTTAAAAACAAAACCAGATCTTATGTAAACTAAGAACTGTTCCTACACAAAAGTTATCTGTCAGCAGAAACAAGCCCAGGAATGTTTCTATTGATTAAAATCCTAAACTGGCTGCAGGCTTTGTGCCGATGTATCTTATGTTTTTGTTAGGCTGAAAAGACTATTTTTCTGATTGACTCCTTAATGGTCACATACATATATAAAAAGTCTTAGAATGGCTTGGGTTGGAAGGGACCTGTAAGATCATCTAGTTTCCATATGTTTACATACATACTATATCTATTAATTATCGTAGAAGCAGACAATCCTAGAGGCTGGGAGGTATCAGGCAAAGTTTCTGGCTCATAAACACTGGGGACCTAAATTTTTAATTGGCACCAGAGAATCCGAAGCTAGACATCATGAGCAGACAATTCCTAGCAATATCAGGCCAAATTCAGGCATTTCAAAGTTCATCCTCTCTCTTTTCTTAATCTACCTTTATTAAAAGATGACAAACACAACATTCTCTTCCAGTCTACTTACTCTGGTTCACAAACCAAATCATCAGAAAACAACCTCAGATTCTATCTATCAACATAAAATCATCACATACCTATGCCAAATGAGTCAGCAAATAATCCTTCCCAAGCAGATGTAGTGGCTTGCCAAAAACATACGCTCTCCTTTACGTAAACTTTACTGCTTTATTACAGACAAGCACACACACAGTTATCAAAACTGATGACACTGGAAAAATTGAGACAGTGATGTAATAACTTCTGAGTACCAGTTACTCAGCGAGGGTTGCAAGATTACTTTTTTCCCCATATGCCAATACTCTCTATACAACCATATTATATGCCATCATGGAACGATGGATACTATCAATATATTCCTTTTCCCAATTTACCACCCGTGGCTGCAGTAATATTCCAGCTCTAAAGTGTGTCACTTCAACTTGTGTTCAACGGATCATCATAATTTGTTTGCAAAGCTATCCATTAGAACAAAGCATTGCTTTACAAGAAGCAGAATCACATGCTTAACAGCCTTCCCTGAAACAAGCTGAGGTAATTGCTAAGTACCTTGTATTGATGATTACTCTAGACACAGGCCTGAAAGGAGAAATGAGTCTGAGATGTATTCAAGATGGAAATGCAGAAAGCAGTGGTGTTGTAATCAGAGCTGTTTTTCTTACATGAAGAAAGACTACTCAGTGAGTGCTGACTGTTTAAGAAGCATTTGGAAAATACATCCAGAAGCAAATAAGTAATACATTCAGCTGCACACTGTTAAACTCCAGCAGTGGAGAATGAAGTTGCTGCTCCTAATTGCCTAATTAAACATTTGCCCCTCGACTATAGCAAGCCATTTGCATGGACCGTTCTGGGATGGAGCCATTTCTCTACTGCTGAAACCCAATGAGAGACTTACTGTGCTCTTGTACATCAGGCACTTCCAAAACATCATGCAAAGCTGTACACAGATGACAAGAGATCTCAGCTAGGGTAAAGTGTCATGTGTTGCCTGGTATTGTAAAGCTGTATGTTCCTCCTCAGGTTAGTGGACCTAAAATAAATGTCACTTGTGATTTCCAAAGTCTTCTGAAAGACTTACAATTCTATATCCTGTTCAGCTTGCATTTCAAATTAACCAAGAACTTCAAAAGCCATATAAGTGTATAAAACAAAAATCTCCAAAAGCTACACAGTTTAAATTCTTGAAAAGGTTTGAGCCTGTGCCTCTTTGTTGTCTATTCCACTCTTAAAATCTCCTTTGTTGTTGATTATACAAGCCACTGCCTGCATGCCAGGAAGAGATGTGCAAGACAGATGCCACTTGTTTCTTAAAGTTTTTTCCAGGGCTCAGGAAGAAAAGCAGGGAATATTTGAGTTCTGGCCTCACGAGCAAGTGCTTACAGCTGAGGCTCTAGAGCTAGGTCTGACATCTCTTCAACTCCAGCCACAGAAGAGCAATGCTGTTGGACTTGGATAGTCTTAATTATGGTTTCCCAGACGAGTTGCATGCATCAGATGTTGCCAAAACACTGCCTGAGCAGACAAGCATCGCTTTCTGCTTTTGCATAAAGTGCAGAGCCCACAGCTGCTGCTACCACTGGCAGTACTGAAATACATTGAGTTTGGAAAGCCTGCATGAGCAAAGATGTAAAGATGTAATGTCAGTGATGAACAGTTCAGAGATGGGGAGTGCAGATGGAGGTCCAGCAGGAAGGTACAGGGTAGGTGTGGGAAGGTGATGCTTGCTGATGGCAGGTGTCAGAGCTGCCTGGAAGCATCTGTGCTTTACACACTGGCCAACAGATCCATAAGGGCAATTGTCTGTGCCATTACACTGTACAGCAAAGCAGCAAAAGAGCTCCCTGCCCAGAAACCCAAAGTAACTTGTAACTTCCTGTGTAAAATGATAACCTATGACAAATGCCTTTGGCTAACTGCAGTTTCTTCAAATAGAGCAGGATGAGAACAGAGAAGAAAGCTAAAAATGAAGTGCAACATTAAAAAAAAAAAATAAAAATAATTGAAACCCCATATCTTAGTTTGTGTTCATTTATCAAATCAGAATGTTAATTATTTGCAAATATTTGGAGACTGCCAACTTTTCATGAGAACATTTGTGGCTCCTAAAACACTGACTAATATCAACAGGATTATTAAACTTGGAATGTCCTGTTTCTTTTCTTGCCTTAATGTTCTCTCCCGAGTGTTTCAGTCATGTACTGGGGAAAAGAATAAAGAATAGTAAGTAATAAAAGAATAATATTAAGTAAACTAAATATACCAGATAAAAATGACTAATGCCACATACGTCTGAAGGAAATTAGAGGTAATTTGAAATAATGAACTAACCAAGCAGGGCCAACTTCATAGTTGGAGTTATCTGTGGTGGCCAGCACTGGTAGCATCAAAAGATATGCCCATATTTGTATGCTCGATTTTTCAGCTGTCACTGCAGCCTTGCGTAATTAATTCTGTCACATCCTCGCTCATCCAGACACGTTGCCCAATATGTAAATATGAATTGCTGCATTTCTTCTCAGCTTTTCCCTGTCCAAGCCACAGATATCTCTTGTATGCAGCGTATTATTACAAATCCTATGAAGGCAAAAGTTAACAACTAGTCTCTCCGTAGGAAAACATTTTATACCACAAAGAGATTCATTATCTGAAGTCAGACCGGCTGCAAATTTTCCTGATGAGAAGCAAGCCCTCCGCCATATTCAACTGTCTTGACAGCTGTTAAAGGTGATGACACACTTGAAACACCTAGTCGGAAACAAGATAAGATGGATACTCCACATTAAAAGGTTTCTTGTACCCTTGTCTGGCTTTTTGCATGTGTTAGTGTCAACAGTAGAACAGCATTTGGTATAGATGAAAGTTGAACTGGAGTTTCAACCTTTAATTTGAGTCAGGAGAGATTCGTAGCTCAAACTGTGTCATTTCTCTCTTATTCTTTGCTTATTTTATAATAAAAAATAATTATTAAATTGATAATTACAATAAATCGTTATGATTTTTTTTAAATAAATAATGGGCCCCTTAAGTAATGCCTAACCAGTGTGGAAATCCCTGCACTCAGCCACGAGACTCATCCAAGGTGACCGCAGCTCTCCATCATCCCTCCAGAAGTTCCTCAAGGACACGCATGCTGGAAAGAAGCCCTGAAACACCTCAGTGCATGGGCTCATTGTACAACATATAAAAATATATTAATGCCAGAGTAATGGAGTAGGAAAGGACAATATGCAACCAGAATGGAATCTCTTTGTAGGTAGCTTGCCAATACCCTACACAATAGCGCATGCAAAGTGAATAGCAAAAAAAAGTAGGTTTGCTTGTAAAGGCCAGGGGCAAGTCTCAAGGAACGAGTAAAAGTAATGACATTTATCAACTTTACTGTATTTGTTGTATAGCATTTTATAAGTGGGTGGAGAACACCATTCTGTCCTCAGACAAAGCAATGGCATAACAGCAGTCCACCAGATCAAAGGTAAGGGTTTGTTGTGTATTGTTTTTTTACTGTATGGATTTCTTTAAGCTTCCAGGCTTAGCTAGCAAAATAAGCTTATTTCTTGATACCGATGATTAAGATCTCCTGAGTATTCTTACATATTCAAGCCCAAGCAACTACAGAAAAAATCAAGAGCTTGCTAGTAGCCAGTTACAGCAAACAGAGCTATGAATGTTTGTGTTTGTGGGATTAGTCTCTCTAAAGGCAGTGGTACAATGCCAGTACACTAAGATTAAAACATATTGTTAAAACCAAAACATTTCACTCAGCTCCTTCTAGAGCCATAAAGTGATTCTTTTCAGTCTAGAGAGCCTCCATAACTAGTGAGATAACCAGGAAAAAGTATGGAAAGCAAATGCAAGTGAAGAAACAACAGTAAGTTTCCACTTTGTATTTCAGTGACAATGACTATTAGTTGTAAGCTCTTACTACGTACACATTTTAACTTGAAACCCTCAAAATTCACAGTGGATACCATGGCTTCTCTGTAAAGCTAGCAGTTCAAACGGCAGCACAGATTCAAAAGAATCGCTACCCTACTGCAAAGTGTCATGAAAAATACCAGTGTTAGAGCAACAGCAAAGCGCGCCAGATTTTCTAATTGTCCCTGTAAACCTTTGCAAGCTTGAGGATAGTGTAGAAGAAGGTGCTCCAAGGGAATGTTCTGCAAGCTGAAGCCACTGCTGATACTATCTTCTGTAGTCCTGTATGTGCATTCACTTAGACTTATGAAATACAGAAATAGAAATATATAAAATAGAAACAGAAATGGCTAAACCATTTCTATTTTGACCAAAGTTGATACCTATTTGTCAGTTCAGAGCAACACCATAAGGCATCCTCAGCTCTGTTCTAGGGCAGGCAGAAAGGGAGGGACTCCTTCCTCATCACTGCTGCTACAGCAGTCAGAGCAGCCCTAAAGATGCAACAGACTGCAGCATCAAGGTCTCATCAGCACCTCTGACAACATAACCCACTGGCCTTCTCACCACGAATGGATGGCTGTGGTTAGTAGAGCAGGCAGATTAAAAAAAATGATATAAAAATAAAAACATTAAAAATTAAACTGTAATGGCACATAAGTGACAGCACATAGATGTGCCTGCTCCACAGAGGAGCAGCTCGCAGTGCCCATTTTCTTCATGCAAACCAAAGACCCGAGCCTTTCGTTGCAGCCCCCTAACTCAAACACAGGACAAGGGTAATCACATTTCATGCTTCATGGTTTAAACTGATCACCACATGGATTAGGAAATAAACTTCGTCTCTCATTGCATATAGAGCTATCACATGCTCTCAGAGTTCACTTTCGGGGGATTCTTTGCTACAGCCTCAAGCATCGGGTGGCTGCCACTGGGGAAGATGCAAATACTGGACATGCACAACTTCTCAGCCCATTATTCCATGCATTCCCTAGTGCAGAGCACAGATCAAGAAGGCAGCTTTGTTGCTCTGAGCAGAGAATACTTTGTAGATATTTAACATGTTGCACTTTCACATAATAGTATATTGCCAGGAAATTCCCTTGCTGTGCTAGCTAGAATGCACTGCAAGAGTGGCTTTGATCATCTTCAGAGGTTTTATGCATTTAGCCTTTGAGGCAGTGTTACCATTTCAGAATAAGATTCAACGCCGTCCCCATGACGACATTTAGCCCCATATTTTGTTTTGCTTTCATTTTGCTTTTTTTTTTTTCTTAAACAAACAAACAAAAAACAATCACACATCTTAAATTAAAAAGGTATTCTTAGGGAAATACAAAATTCTCTTTTAAGAAAACTTCTGCCCTGGGGCCCCTGCAGTCTGACCGCCCAGGTAGCCATCCTCAACAGCACTGAGACAGCACAGATTAAACAGCTGGGGACCTCCTCTGTAACTCTCACCCTATTAGAGGGGAATGTAACAATGGGTTGCAAGGCCCGGGTCACTCTCCACGAGATGCTGCGCCCTCAGCTGCTGCCAGGCTGCAGCAATAGCAACAGCAAAGCACTTGGAAATGTGGCAGATGGAATGAATAATTAGGCACAACTTCTTCCCACCAGCCTAGATAAGAGGATTTTGGCAGACTAGTTCCTCAGCGACATGTAGCTGTGTATTCTCCAGTGCTTTGCCTATCTGGTGCTCAAGCAGCACAGAGCATGTGTCAGAGTTGCTTCTCTTCATGCCCTGCATCTTGTTTGCTCTGCCATCATTATTGTACTTTTCCTCCCACATCACCAACTCCAGCGTAACCTCCCCTTCTTGCAAAAGCTGGCTCCTTCAGCTCTCTTTCACATGGCTGAAGTTTTTGTTCACTTTAGGAGGACTGCATATCTATTTCACACAATAGGCACAAGCTCCAGGACACCGCACGCTGTCTGCACAAGAAAGAGCTGTGAGTTTGCCACATAACTCTTTCCGTGTAATCGATTTTCATGCCAACATTTCTGGGCCACAGCAAGCCCTCATGTTCTGGGGAGCCTTTCACAACCAAATGACTTCAGATCTCTCGGAGCTGAATAATCTATTCTGACAATAGGTATTGCTTATGCTTGAAGCTTCAGTCAAGACTGGAGTCCTGCTGATGCTAGATAAACACAGGCAGGTAAACACAGCCCCTGCCTGAAAGAACTTGCTGTATAATTTATGGCAACAAGTAGGTAGAGCAGAGGTGTCCCTGTTCAGGGACTGGAACACAGGGTTGAAGAAAGACTGAAGAAAGTGCTGGCCAAAATGTTGCATCACCACAGATTAAGGCTTTTCCCCCAACAACCACTGCTGGATCACAGAATCACAAGACTGAATGGGACCTTGCAAATTCCCACCGTATAACCGTGCCTGCGGGCAGGATTGGTTACGCCTATGTTGATCTATCTGAAAGCTTACTTCCCTCAGTCTTCCCAAAATAACAAACCCCATTTGGGTTCCATGGTTCTAGGGCCCTGCTCTTTATCCTTAATCATTGGGAGCTCCCACTATCATCTCCACATGGAACAGGATCACACTGTACATCCTGTCACCTCCACCTGTGTAACCTTGTGGAATAACTGACTTTTTCACTACAACTCACTGCCTCAGCCAGTGTCATTCTCAGATCTCTGTCTCTAGGACTAGAGCATAGCCATGTGTTTCCTGCCTTATAACCTGTTGCTTGTTGCAGTGCAAGAATTCACATTTCTCTTCTCGGGACCATGTTCTATTTTCAAATCATTCTTTCCAGTTTGTCAAAGCCTTTCTGAATCAGAATTTTGCTACCCAAAGTTCTTGATCCCCACCACCACTATTGAATACATTTCATCAGAGCTTCCTATTCTACCATCCGAGAAGTTGAAGGAAATAACAACTGGTCTCATGCTGATCTGGTACATTCTGATGTTCGGATTTTGCACTTTTCTGGTCTGCAGTTATATTAAACTGTATGTCTTGAGACTTACCAAGCAAAGTAATACAAATATCTGGTTAAGTTTTGCTTAAGAAAGGACAAATGTTTATAGTGGTTTTATCACGTTCTAAAGGCTGATGTAAACTACTCTGGTGTTTAAAAGAAAAAGTCAAAATGCAGGAAACAGGTGTATTAAGACATTTTCAGCAAGCGTGGGTTTACCAAGTGGAGGAGTAGTGACAAAGCCACAATCCAAACAAAAAATAGGAAAGAAACAGTGACAGAAATAGCATGTAGCTTAATTTGAAAAACATCAGCTCATACTGTCAATTGTCAACATGGCCTGCACATGTTCAGTTTTATTCCCCATTTATTTCTGAGGAGATGCAACAGCATGATGGAACCAGAGATCTGAGAAGTCTGGGCCTAACATGAATATTCCACACACACAGAAAATCCATCACCTTACTCTTAGAGAAACCTGAAGCCTAAGTTTCTAAAACTGCTAAATTAAATCCTTTTGCAGTAAAGCTCTGTTTTTCTGCTCACAGTTGCATCATTTTCTTCTATAGTCAAATATGGCTTTGGAAAAACTATTCATTCTCAAGCCTAATAGGATTATTTCTCATTAACACCCATTAGTGGATATTTCTCTTTGAAGACCAAAGTGAGCACGGTCAATTGATTTGTATGAAAAACAATGATCTCTGCCTTCAAAGACATTCAGGGCTAGAAGTTGAGAGAAGCACCTCACCACAATGAAAACTTACAGAACACCACAATCAGTTTCAAATAGATGTAAAATCTGCCCTGTCATTTTTTTCCATTATAAAACTCCGTGTTTCATAAATCTTAACTATTCTGCTAAATCCAAAAATGTAACACTGTTATGAATTACTCCATAAAATAATATGGCTAGCACACCATCTCACAATACAGGAAATGAACTGTAAAGCTGTAACTTGGTCTTTATGGGAATCTTTTAAAAGAACACAGCTTTTCCACAATGAAAATTGTCAGCAGCAAAACTTTCATTAACGTCGTACTGCTGCTTTAGTAGGATTTTCTGTCACAGCACATTATTCCTATTTTGGCCATCATAAGGCGTATGCAAGCTCTGCTTGCTTAAGAGACTTCATGCCATTTCGTAACTCATCCATCACTATGTGTGATGCTAGTTTCCCCCTTGCTGAGCAGTGTCCCAGCACTGCCACATCCCAGCCTCACACAGGGTAGGACACTTTGGAGCAGGCTTCTTCCCTGCTTGGGAATGGTCAGGCTTAGATCAGCCATGAGGAAGTACCAGCACCAGCACCAGCCTCATCATCCTACACTGAACCCCTGCCATACAAACCACTACAAGTATTAATTTCTGCCAAAGACTTACCCTCCCACTGAAAATCTGCAGATACACGTAGCATCTGAAGGCAAATACAGCTGACCCCTATGACAAATCGTAATGTCTGCTCTGGGACTGAGTGCTACAGTGAGGTATTTGAAAGCCTGTACCTCTCCTATACTGGTCCAGCAAACCTCTTCACCATCTTAACACTGGGAAGGCTGTATTAGGAGGAGCATGCAGAAGTGTTTGCGTTCATACCTGTGAAGCACAAGACTGTCAAAGACACATTCTTTTATTTTTTTTTTTCTCCTTATCATTTTCTACACATTTACAGAATTTTTAAATCATTGAATCACAAGGTTGGAAACAACGTATAAGAACATCTAGTCCAAACGTCTTCTCATTACCATTGCCACCACAAGCACTAAACCACATCACGCAGCACGTCATCCAGACGCCTCTTGAACACTGCCAGGGACGGCGACTCCATCACCTCTCTGGGCAGCCATTCCAGTGCCTGACCACTCTGAGAGAAAAAGGTCTTCCTCATAGAGGTAGTCTTAAACTCAACCTCCTCCCTAGAACACGGGCCACAGAATGACTACTAATAATATTTATTTAACAATGTGTTTGCATTAAAAGCAACTGATCTTACCTGGTAGGACTTTGGGTATGTAATACTCCTGGGTACGGAGATCCAGTTTGGCAGTTCTCATCACCACTGCTGCAGCATTGCATGTCCTCGCACCTCTGCTCTCACAGGAACAGGGCTCTGCTCTGTACATTTGCCATGTGAACACCCCAGCAGCTAGACCTCCCTCTCTAAACAATTTCTACAAATATACTCAAAGAGAACAGCACGCCTCCAGGATAAAGGAGGAAGCAACTTTTTTCATGTTGCTCCTGACAAGATGGGGAACCATGTGGAGCACCAGCCACAGACACAGGGGAGGCAGGGATAGCGATCAACACTGCACATAGAGCTATTTGTCTTAGAACTGTTTCTTTTTATTTACTTTTCACTGCTTCATTTCATTCTTTTACACTCAATTGCTTCTTTCTGTTTACTCTACAAAGCCCCATGGCATCTCTACAACTTTTCACATACAGCATGTGCTCCATTCTTACTACTCAGAAACTGCTCCACATGCTGGGAGTGTTTCCCAAGGTGGTGAGGCTCACAAAGGCAGTAAGAGGGACAGCAGGCTCCCAAAGCAGTTTTCCTGCATCAGCAGCGTGCACAAGGCTTCTCCCTGCCTGGATTCTCTGGCGCCTATGAAGATTGCAATCACCCCTAAGCACTCTCTGGGGGACAGCAATGACTTCTCCACCCTGCTGCTGGCTCTCTGCTTTCACAAACCTCGTCAGAACTTAATTTTGTTGAGTACCTTTCTCCATTTATCGTGCTTAACTGACATTAGACAGCAGATGCTAAAAGTTTTCAGGCTGAAAAGACACAATAGCAGGCCTGATCAAACAGCCTGCTTCCTTAGGAAATTATGTTATTTTACACTTGTGTTAACCCTCTTTGTGCTGCTAGCTTACCTTTTAAGTTCACTGTTATTGGACTTTTGTATTTCTAGATACAATGTAGGAATTTGTGCTTGATTTGCAGCACTTTGCAGTGCCAAAACACGTTTAAAAATAACCACTAAAACATTTCATTTCATATTAAGGCTTATAATCCATCCTTCCCATTTGAAAGTTAAGGCTAAATTTCAGATCTAACTGCTCTAGGTCATATTTTCAAAAGGCTGGTACACATGAAATATGCAACATCGGCTGCAACTGGCTACAGACTGGTGCCAACTTAGAATTTTTATGGAAGACAAGAATAGACAGAGGGAAATAGTTCTCCAGACCCAGTGTAGAATATGCCCTTTCCCAGGCCCTGTGTTATGCTTAACGGTTCGCCTGTAACCATTTTCCAGTCAGCTGGAGGCCCCTTTCCTAGCCTGTTGGGGAGGGGGCTGCTGCTGACTCCTTCTGAAGCAAGGTACGGGGGGCAGGGATTTCTCATTTCTACTCCCTGCTTTCTTGCTCATTCATTTCCCATTAAAAACATATTTTTGAGTCTTTTCATCTTGTTTTTCCACCCAACCCTGGACTCCTCTGAGATGACTACAGCATAAATAGAGCAGCCTCCTTGTTATCCTGGTTCAGAAGGAAATGGACATGTCTAGCAGACAAAGCAGTGTCCATTAAAATGATAACATGTAAGTATGTTCCCTGATGTTGCAGGAAGCAACTCAGCAAAGTTGTTTGTAACCTTCCCTCTTCCCCAGCAACACCTCTAGCAAATGCTTGCATTGCTCCCCTGAGGTTCAGCTCTCTGTCCAAGAAGCTGCTCCCTCTGATTTCAAAGGCACAATGTGCATAAAGCCTGAAACAACAGCTGTGCCCGGTCTGTACACAGGTGCCTTGAAGTAATAATGATAATTTAGCTATCAACCCAGTCTACACATCATCACATCATTCAGAGAAGAGCAGAAAAGGCGGTCACAGACCCGCAGGGCCTCCCCTGGGTGGCAGCCCTGACAGCCACCTCCTTCCTTCATCTCTTCTTTTGCGCCTACCCTGTCGATCAGGCCTAAGAGATGTCAACTGCTGGTGCACCAGCTATCTGTAGCAGACAAGGGTAAGTGCATTCACATTGCTCTGACAAACAGCTACCTATGTCCACTTCTTTTTGGTTATCAGCATGGCACAGGGTTTGGAGCCCATGCATCTTGCTCACACTACCCCATTTCTCCTTGCTGTGAATTCAAGCTTGAGTTTACAGGCTAGTCCAAATGAAAATTAAAAGACTATAGAGTCCTGAAGGCTCTAGCAGTTAGGTCAATATTTGGATTAAATACTTTAATACAGATAAGTCAGCCAAGAACCAGTTTCTGTTCTTGGAAAACATGCTAATGTTTAAAAATAATTCAGCCTTCACAAGAATGAAAGGCTAAAAACCTTTTTTATGTCAAGGGCAATAAAGCTTCTTTTTTAGAAGCAAATTGCTGATCTCAATAAAGAGAAATATTGTCTCAAAAACTTTTTTCATTTTCAAATGTGCCTTAAAATATCAAATACGGTTTGGTTCAAATGTACTCTCAAAGAAATCAAATAAAACAATGCCTTCCCATAACATAGCTGATTTGTTAAGGTGTTTTATTTCAAACTGAGATATTCTTTTTTTTCCAGCTAAAACCAAACAGAGGAAATTAATGACTACAATTTATCATTCCCCAGACTCATGATTTAACAGCAAGTGTTTTAAATTAGGTAAATTCTCATTGTCCCTAGCAGTAACACCAGAGAAATCTCTCTTGGGGAGGGGGTCCTGGTTGACCGCTCACATTTATAGTTGGGGTTGACAGTGATAGGACAAGGGGGAGTGGTTTTAAACTGAGACAGGGGAGCTTTAGGTTAGGTATCAGGAGGAAGTTTTTCACACAGAGGGCGGTGAGGCACTGGAACAGGTTGCCCAAGGAGGTTGTGGATGCCCCATCCCTGGAGGCATTCAAGGCCAGGCTGGATGTGGCTCTGGGCAGCCTGGTCTGCTGGTTGGTGACCCTGCACACAGCAGGGGGGTTGAAACTGGATGATCATCGTGGTTGTTTTCAACCCAGGCCATTCTGTGATTTTATGATTTCTTGGATGGGGGTATGGGTGCTCACTGGGAGCGCTGGGATTTTGACCTTAAGCTGTCAGCATGCTCTGGCAGATGGTTATTGTGCCTGTATCAGTGCAACCACAATCTGACAGCCCAAGTCCCACATTATTGTTTCCAAAGGAAAAGCATGCTTCCCCTCTTCCTTCTCATTTCCTGAAAACAATAATTTCTTAATTCAAGACTCTAACACTCATTTATCCAGGAGGCTGTTTCACAGTAACTATCCCACTTGGAATTCATGTTCTGCTTCATCACAAATTAACCAGATTTGTTGTTGCCATTGTTTTTAAAATGTTGGGCAAGCCCCCATTCCCTCAGCCTCCTTCTCCTCCTGCAGGACTCCCCACATGACCGCCTGATCCTCCCCATCCTACTCGGTCAGGAGCATCTGAAGAGCAGGAGCTTGGCCCACGCTCAGATATTTTCCTCCAGTGCCATGCTTTGGCTGATGTGGCCAACCATCAACGCCAAGACATGCTGTCTCCGGTTACCTTGGGGAGATGGAGCCGTGCCCATCTTTCCAATAGGAAGCCGGAAGGGTAACAGAGGTTATAAACAATGAATACCTTGTAATTAGCAGCAGTGCAATTACTCACACAAAATGCTGGCTTTGAGGGGGCTATGTGGCTGCCTGATGAACCTATGTGCCCCGTTTCGATGCGCTGCGCTAATTAACATCTTAAAACAGGCAGGAGAGCAGTTTCAGCGTTGTGAAGGAGCATCATTCAACCTCAGATACTGCACAAACACTAAATGCCGTCCACCCACAAAACAACGTGCCACAGACAGCTCCTTAGCACAGGTCAGAGACTCAATGAGAGGCAGCATTCCACCCTACCGACATGCAGGTCACTCTTAATTAACTTATCAAAGACTGTGAGGGCCCTTGGGGCCTCCTCCAGGCAGACAGGCGGTGGGAGTGAGTTTGTTGGCATGCGCCAAGCACGCCAGGCATGAATCCCAGCCCTCTCCCAGCATCCTTCAGCACGTGGGCACAGCCAGCCGGCACAGAGGAGAAGGCCTCGCAGAACGCGTGGGTGCTGCTTGGAGGAAGAGAAAAAAAAAAAACAGAGGCAGCATGCACAGCGATAACGTTAGTATTGCAAAAATCTGCTAACTGTGTTGGCTGAAGCTCACTAAAAAGCCCTCAAGGGCTGTAGAAGCATCTCCGTTTCTGTGGCATGCTGTGCTCAAGCTAGAAGATGGACCAAGTCCTGCCCAGGTCTGTGAAGTACCATTAGGCTGCTGTTTCCCCACCTCTGCACAGGTATATAGTTTTTTGACAGCCTCAGATCATGTGAGAAGATACAGCTAAATAAAATCTTACAGCTTTACTTTAGGCATGGTGCAGAAGAATAACTCACAGTAACTGGTCTTGGGTACTGGCCACAAAGAGCAAAACAAACCACTTTTTTCATAGAATCGTTTGAGTTGGAAGGGACTCCCTAAAGGCCATCTAGTCCAACTCCCCTGCAATATACAAGTATACCTACAGCTAGATCGGGTTGCTCAGAGCCCCGTGCAGCCTCACCTTGAGAGTATCCAGGAATGGGGCAACCACTACTTCTTTGGGCAACTTGTTCCAGTGCCTCACCACCTGAATCTTTCCTCTTTTGGCTTAAAACAGTTTCCCCTTGTCCCACTGCAACAGACTCTGCTAAAGCGTCTGCCCCTTTCCTTCTTACAGCCCCCCTTTAGATACTGAAAGGCTGATTCCAGGTCTCCCCAGAGCCTTCTCCTCTCCAAGCTGAACAGCCCCAGCTCTATCAGCCTTTCCTCACAGAGGAGATGTGCCATCCCTTGGATCATTTCTGTGGCCCTTCTCTGGACATACTCCCACAAGTCCACGTCTCTCCTGTTAGGAGTCCTGGAGGACTCTATACCTGGACACTGATAATACTGAGCTCCCAGCCTTTCACTCAACCCTTCTCCAGCCACCTCCAGACCTCAGTCCTGAGCAAGCTCCTGAACAAATCACACATTTCATGTTGTAACTATCTTACTGTCATAGAACAAGGTCTTTAATCCTGGACTGGAGCCTGAGAAGCCTGAGACAGTCCTAAACCATGTGCAATTCCATCACACTTATCAACACTGCTACCATTTGAGTACAAAGCTGGGCAATGAAAAACAGTAAAAATATGCTACCTTGGACACTAAAGTACATTATAGTAAGAGTGACAGCATTTGGCTTTTTTTTTTCTTTTTTTGAGATCTTTGCCCTCTGGCTTTCAAAACATTCATGAAAAGGCTGAGAATGTCATTCACATCCAAAATAACACGGAAGTTTTATCATAGTCCACATGTTCAAAGCACTGTCAAGACTTTAATCCACACAATGCTCCTGGGAACCAACATCCTTCTCCTTCATCCCACCAGAAAGTACAAGTGTTCACAGGAAGTCTGAGGGCATATCTCATTCAGTTTAGGAATATTTATCCTCTTTTCATGGAAATATTTTGCAGAGAGAGCAAGAAAACTCCAAAATAACTGTCTAGGAAGAGTTTTCCATGTTCATGTAAAAGTTATTTTTCAGTAAGATCCTTTTCTGTGAGAATCTTCTCACAAAAAATAAAATTCAGCCACCACTGCTTGAAAATACAATACAACAGATAATATATAAACATTTCAGGAGACTGGTAAGTTTAAAATGACTATCCCAAGAGTAGATATCAGGTCAGGGCTGTAGCCATTGTGCAATTGATCCCCATCTGTTTCTACTCATGATGCAGCTGCATCTACATGCACTGTGTCATCACCACGCCTTCAAGCTCATGGGGCTGCCTTAAGTTTTCAGCATATCTGAACAGTATTTTTGACTATTCATCTTTTCATCAGCTGCATAGTAAGCTTTGAAGCAACCAAGCTGGAGATGTAATGTGTTCTTAACCGACATCTCATTGGGACCTGCTGTCTCAGCCCTTTCTTGACAAGTCACCCGAAGTCACGCTCAATAGAAGAGTTTAAGCCAGCATTTTGCTGTTTTTTCCTAAATTTCTTCTGTGAGAGAAGAGCCTGAGACAGACATCTATAAGGATTTTGGTCTGTAACTACTTCTGAGAAGCTAACTCTCTGTTAACTAGAATGGGCATCCAGCTTATGCTGTCACATCAGCAGCTCCCACCAGTAGAAGCTGTTTCACTATCTGCAACTTCTTGCTAACTCTAGCAGAGCTCACAGAAAAATTCTTCTTCTTCTCGCCAATTCCAGTGCAACTCAGACCACTGCTGGAGGATGCTTTTGCCACTGGTGACAAACAAGGTCTCAAGCTCGATCCATCAAAATAATGATGAAACCACCATCATGCCTTTATCGATCAGAGCAATGGAGCATTTTAAAGAGTCTCAGATGTTGTTGTTAGATTAAAAATCCACTTATACAGTTAATATTTTATATAACACATGCTTTCATAAGTTTATGCTTCTTTATTACTGTCCCCTTTATGCTCTTCCCCACAGTTGTGGTAAATGTCAATAGTGCCCATCAGTGATCTCAGCTTGAAAACTATTTCAGTCACAGCTCTTGTTAATGTGAAATTAAAAGCTGAGCTGGAAGAGGTTTTGCAATCTGACCCTTCTCCTTTATAAAGACACACCTCAGTTGTAACACTTAACCAATACCAGATCCTTAGTCAATATTTATTCCCTAAAGCTACACATATTATTTGGCTACCTGATGTTTTGCCTGCTTGTATATTTCAGACAGAGGGTAGCTGTTCCATGGGAAAACACCCCAAAACAAGCAAACAAACAGAAAGTACAAAGACAACACACTGTCTCCGTTCATAAAAATATTCAACTGTAACTTGCTGGCCTGCTTAGCGTAGTTTTAAGTCTTTGTTTTTTGTAAGCCTTTCTATCTTGCACACAAACATCTCCATGAAATCAAAGCATGCTTCACCAACGTCAGCATCAGCGTATCCCCTCGCTACCCCCGGCTTTCAAGGCAGTTGCTGTCAAAGGTGCAGAGCTTGATGCTGAAGGGCTGCTGTGAATTTGCCTTCTTAACTTGAGGGACGTTAGGGAGCTGAACCTCTGCCAGAAAGCAGCCTTGTTTGTTATTAACACAGCCCATATTTAGCAATGTGTCTCCGAAGGAAAAAAGCACATACTTTCATCTGAACAAAGCCCCATCGCTGTACAGAGCCAGGTCCCCAGGGACCTCTGGATCCCATTTTGCATGGCCAAATAAGGTAAAGCAAGAATGTAAAAAATGCAAACCTGGCCTGAAATTGCCCACAGCTTTGAGAAGAGATTTTTAGGACTTTTTAACCTTTTGTTATACATCAGATGATGCCGCAAGGCCTTCTTTTTATTACTTCTCCCTGAATACCTAACTTCCCGCACATATTTTAGAATACAAGTGAGCTTTAAGGAGATGAAGAGGTTTGGAGACCAAGGCAGGAAGAAGCAATGGGAAATGATATTAAAGAAAAAAGTCTTAAAGCTTCACCTGAAATTAAGGTAATGTGATTTGCCAACAGGTACTGAAAGGACATTCTCCAACTTAGAACCAAGCACCATTCTGAAATGCACGCGAGGGGGAAACTATCAGGCTGTGCATTATGAACTTCCCTGAGGCTTTTAATTCAAGCCCATTGCTATTGAGCTGCACAACTTTTCTGTGAATGAGTAGCCAGAGAAGTCAGTCTCTCTAATGAGCTAAACTGTTAGCCACTTGCAGAAGGAAGGGCAGGATGAATATTCTGATTGCACTGAAACACCTCTTTTACAAAGATTTCCTAAGGAGGAACACTGACTTGGTTTTTCTGTATGCCTCTTTAACCACAAGCACATTACCTCTTGTCCTCCAGCACTGTCTCTGTACCTCATGGCTTCCTATGTCCAAAAAGTACGTGGCTGTTTCATGGGAACCCAGAGATCAAAATCTACCTTATGAATGTGCATTAAAACCACAAGAATCTAGGACATGGGAAAAGCAAGCAGCTACATACCATTCTAATAGAATTACACATACACCAGAGTTATTCCGCTTCAAAAACAATCAGTGCAAGAAAAATCACTGAGGAGACAATGAATACAAGATCAAATCATCATTTAAGGAGGTGGAAGAAGCACAGATTTCTCAACAAGCTGAAGACGACACCAAAAAAAAAAAAAAAGGATTTTTGTTTTTTTTTTTCTAACTAACCAAGGGATTAGGAGATGTGATTAGGCATTGTGGGCATCCTGCGACTGAGAAGCTTCTCTTGGCTTCCAGGGAAATGAAAACATGGTCAAAAAACTAAGATGTTCTGGCATTACCATCACTGATGGAGACTCTTGTAAGATCACAAGTGTTTCTCAGCTGGCTGCTAACTTTTGTAGAAGTACCATTAAAGTCATCTTGGTACAGTGCTCACTGGTCTCACGCACATATCAAGGAAGTACCATATATACATACAGCTGAAGGCCATTAGGGAAAAGAAGCAGTTTTTCACATCTAGAAATACATTTTCTACAGCAGATTAGCAATCAAAGCTGTTAAGTGCTAGCTAATCCATTCCAGCATTGTCATATGAGCAGTTCTCAGTTCGCTTTGCCCAAATTAAAGCTGAAAAGAACAGCTTTAAAGGTTCTCTTTACCTCTCCCATAAAATAATTAAAATGAAAATTTAGAAAAGAATGAAGCCAAGAAACTGAAAAGTGAGAAGAACATACCTTTTGCCACACTGCACGCAAAAGAACAGGGGCATAGGTCAGGTTTTTCCTGTGTCACAGGGTTCAGACTTCAAAACTTCATCATACAGTGCTGTTCCTGAAGTCAAGTCTGGTGCCTCACTCTGGGCCATGAGCAGCTGCACTGGCACAGCAGGACCATCCAGGCTCCAATATTACAAGGCAGAAGAGAAAACTCATCCAAACTCATGAATTTTGCATAAGTCCGTGCAAAAATTAGGAAGTATATTCCTCTACAGGCAAACTGTCACATGGTCCCCACCTGCTTGATTTCTGTTAGCTGTGCTGATGCAAGAGCTTTGGGTTGGACTAAAAATAATAAGTATAAGAAGCATAAGAATCTAGGGCTTTTTCACAGTCAGAAGTATGAAAACAGTGAAAGGCCTCTATTTGAACATGGTTTGGATTTTGATGCCTTACTCAGCCAAAACACAACCCTCAGTTTGAAGACTGCTACAATGATTTTCATGCAGACGTGAGCCTGAGCATCATTCTGGAAGCCAGAGGACTCATGGCTAACATTGCTCCAGACTTCTCTGCTCAGCACAAGATTAGGGAGGCAGAGAGAAAAATCCCTCCATCCAACCAACCCGATGTTTTAAAAATATAACTCTAAGCTCCTAGAGCTGACACATGCTACAGTGCTTCAGGATCAGTCCTTCCAAACTGACTTTGGTACGGCGAGACAGGTCCCAGCGACCACAGGGACTGGCTGCCTGGAGACCTTATCCCTGCTTCTGGGAGATTTGTCTTGGCCTGTTACATCCTTACCTAACAGCCCATGGGAGCCACAGGGTGTCACACTGCCCAGACCCATAGGAAGCTTGAGCTTTCAGAAAAACCACAGCAGCTATGGGTTACCTTTCCCCAGCAACCCTTGACAGGAGAACTGCAAAGAGCAGGGCTCCATGGGGAGGTCTGACAGCTACATCCCAGTCAGCTGTCTTCTGGCTAGGCAGCTGTTTACCTGAACCAAAGCAAGGAGATGCTATGGAGTTTCTAGCCACGGCTTGAGACTAGATTTAAAACTATAGAAGCTTCTTCTTGCTTTTTTCATGAAGTACTGAAACTGAGCAAGGTCCTCTAACAGAGTCCTGAAGCTCTTCAAATCTGCTGGGTAAAATTTTAACCTTTGCCTCTGATATAGAGGAACCTGTGTGGAACGAAATTTAGATAATTATTTTGATAAACTTGAAATTCACATTCCTTGCTAACCAAACCTAAGATACTTTTCATGTATCGAGGCTTCCAAAAGTATTAGAAAGCTTTAGCCACAGTTTTTTCACGTTTTGGAAGTCTGTTTTTAAAATCAGGTCAAACTGGGGCAGATAGCCATACGTAGGGCCATAAGTAGGGCGTCCTGTTAATAATCAACAGCAGTTTCCCTATTTAGTCTAATTGAAGATTTTGGGAGGAAAAAAAAATATCAAAAACCAGCCATGTGGAAATAAATTCTATATATATATATACTTATGGTTCAGAGCCAATGAGAGGAAAAATGGATTGTACATCTCTGGATATCATGTCATGATCCAAGGCCCAAGCACAGCACTGGCCAAGGGTTCCAGCAGAACCAGGCTCCATCAGGTGCAATCACGAGACTGCTGTACTGGAAGCAATCTTGAAGGGGGAGCAGGGAAAGCATTTGGGCAAGAGGCAGTAGAAATATCTTCCACATCTGGAACCTCACCAGGTATGTGCCACCAGCAGTCTCACTGGATGTCCACAGGAAATGCCAAGCTCAGTTCTTTCACTTGCATTTCTCACCCTACCACATCACATACAGCCTCCCCAAGGAAAACCACATCAGAACCGAACAAGAAAAACAAAGCACCAATACTTGTCCTACTTCTGCTAGCTGGAGCAAATGAAATTAAATAGATCTTTGTGTACATTTCACATCTGTGTGCTTGGATACCACAGTGCAGTGCAGAACAAAAGGAAATTTTATGCCTAAAACATGTCCTATAAACTGTTCTCTACATCAGGGTGAAGGAGAATGAGGATACATTTTCATATGCCATGTGGGAGTAGGGCTACGCAAAAGCTTAATGTTAGGGGTGGGCTTATGTGACAGGCTTGGGTTATAGCTGGACAAACTGTGAGGACGACTTCTTCACATTCAGGCAGAATAATGCTCTGTGTGCTTGGCAAGAGCCTGAATTGCAATGTCCAAGTGCACGTCTTAAGTTACCCAGTCAGAGCAAGCAGATCTGGGCTTTGGCTGAACACAGAGCCCAGGCTGAATTTCAGCTGGCGTTGCTCTAGGCCCATCTCTGCTTGCTATTGCTCTTGAGTTCAGCTCTCAACCTTGGTCACAGGACTGTGCTTCTCTCCTTCAGCTCCACATTCGCACATATTTGCACACATGTTTTCAGTGGGTGTCCCAGGTAGCCTTCCTTCTTGCGCAATTCATCACAGTATAATTCTCCAGAAACAAAAGTGCTTGGAGAAAAAAAATATCCCTGGGTAATTTTCTATCTGTCCTTCACAAAGAAGCAACATGGAGAAAAGAATCAATCCAGAGACAGGAAGAAAACTAGCCAGAAGTCATCAAGTACAGGAAAGAAAGAAAACTGAGAAGCGGGGAGAAAGGAAAAAAACATCTGAAGACAGTTTTTTATTTAATTTCTAAAAGCACATTTCTGGAAAAAGAGATCTTTGCTTTGGACTTGGAGTAAATAATCACTACCTCCCTGAGTTCGTACCCAAAGGATACACCGGGTCAGGTGTTCTCACAGCCAGGGGGATTCAAAGAACTAGTGAACCTGGGAGAGGGCCTGCAGAACGCATCCCAGTTGTGGGGTTGGGAATTCACAGCTCAATGACAAGGGGCAGCCTCAGGAAGAGCTGAAGACTGGAGAGATTTGACAGTCCAAGGAGCTTGGGAAGCACAAACTTGGGCTTGCAGCAGTGCTCCTTTTGAGCATCAGACAAGCATGCTTTAATTTTCTGAGCTTCCCAGATGAATTGCAGTTATGTACATGCTGTTTTATAGGCAGAGGAAATCCTCCTTTTATGCTTTCCAGCCCCCACTCGTTTCTCCTCCCCAGAAGTTTTTATCCTCTCAGCTGTGCCAAGCATCAAATGAGCTGCATGTGTAGTTATGCTCCCAGAGAGCAAGAGCCCTGGAGAAGCAGTCAGGAGTAGGGAATCTGTGATCACCACCTTTTTTTTTTTTTTTTTTTTTCCCCTCTTAAGACTCCTGTTGCAGGCTATTCTAACGTGTCGAATTAGCAGCTACTTGCAATTCACAGGCATTTTAAAGTGAAGAAATTGTTAAAATCAAAACAAGTGCTTTCACATTCGACTTCAAAGTTTAAAGAGAGTTTTCTTCGCTGGTCACCTGAATCTGTTTTATGAAGACATCTGAAAAGCATTTTTATCATCCGCTGAGCAATATATACTCACGAAGCTGTTCTAATTGCTTTGGAATGTGCACCCTGGCTGCTGGAACAGCTTGGTCCTGCTGATACACTGAGCAAAGTAATGCTGGCTCATAGGACATGCTTTATATCCCTCATTCTGAAGGTAAGCAGCATGAAATTTCAGAGAATGGTAATAAAGCAAAGAGTGCACAAATGTTAACCTTCACAAAGCTGCCTTACATGCTTACCAGAGCATACTCATCAGGAAAAAAAAAAAAAGCAAACAAACGAAAAAAACCAACAAAACCACAAAACCTACCACAACTGAAACACTGATCAGTAATTTCATACTAGATCTATTTTACAGATGGAAATTGCACTGATGAAAATGTATTCCAGGTCCCCTCTTTGCCAGTCTCTGACATGCAAGGAGCCACAATCCCTGCCCACAGGTGAGCCCTGCCATTAGCCTGCTGCCATGCCCTCCCCTCTGAGAAACAGCTGAGGTATCATATTGAGAGGTCAGAGATGATCCACTCAGTCTTGCCTTAATCTCCTAGACCCAAAGCAGAACTCTGCTCTGTATTCCACATGCCCAGGCTCACTAACAGTATACACTCACAAAACTGGAAATAGCTCTATCTAACAAGGTGCCCCCTGCTCTATAAGGGTACTGTGGGCAGCTCTCCCTGCATCTCCGCACAAGGCTCTGGACCTACAGGTGGTCCTCATCCTCCTCACAGCTGCTGCCTCCCACATGGCTGCTTCACTTTTCCCCTCACGCTGCCAGTTCCTGCAATACTTTTTATTTCTGTTTTTTCTTGTTTCTTCCCATTTTCTCTTGCTGTGAGGAAACTGATCTACAGGAGAAAGCTTGGAGGTTGCAGAAGGGATCTTCCCCACATGACCTTTTTAATCCTTGGCCTCCTCTGCTTCAGTCAACACCACAAGTGCCTTTTGCTACGACAATCCCCATTTGTTGCTTAGGAATTAAACATTGACTAAACACATCATTCTGCATAGGCCATTGAACTGGAAGAATGTTTGGTGAGCTCAGCAGCTAGAGCTTTATTAACCATCTCTAGTGACCTTCTCCTTCAGTGAAGCAAACACAACGCAGTGATTTGGTTTCAGACCCTTTCCACGCTCTCCCTCAGTAAACCACAACTCTCCTAAAGCCCTAACACCCACATTAAAAAGCTCTGCCCACAGGCAGTGACTTACTTACTTATCCCACCAGAGTATAAAGCTTACACGGTTCCACACTTCACCATTCCCTGCTCTCTCCAGACTGGTTTTGACATTCTCAAAAGCACCGCCATCACTTGCATCTGCTGCTCCTGTTGCCAGACTGGTAAGTGGAAGTGCTGCAATCCCATTCCAAAGGGAGATGGTCTCATTTAGTATGCCTGCAATGTTTAACAACACTCTAGAGAGCAGGTCAGCTGAAGGTGTGTTGACACAAAACAGCCAAGAGATAAGACAACAAATGGAGCTCTACAAACATCCAGCAGGATGATAACAGAAGTCCAGAAATCCCCCCTAGGGGTGGATACTCCCTCCCCAGATAGCAAAATAACCATGAAATGCATTCTGGAGTAATTATATTCTGAATACAGGTCTGGAAAGGCTGCTTTGGGCTTCTCACTCTTAGGCACTTAACAACAGCAAGAAAAAGATGTGAGAATTCTTTGCATTTTCTGAATTTTCCTTTAGTTCACAACCATCCTTCTATACTGAATTTAGTGCCGTCAAAAGAGAAGAACACAGGAAAGAGCTCACATTTCCCTCAAATGCAGTGCCAATGTTTCCTGCTGCCAGCTGATCAGGAGTAAAAAACTTTGAATTTTAGGTAGCCTTCTGAGGTTGCCAATCAAGACAACAAAAAACCCCAGCAAACTCCTCTATCACCTCACCTCACTGCATTCCATTTGGTGGCATTTTGCCAGCGCTAATAATTGAGCATAATGGTGAAGTGCTTTTGAATTTCAAAGGCAGCTTTCATCACTTGTCCTAGACTAATCAGCTCTGGAAAAAAAAATAATAAAAAAAAAGTCAGTCTGAATACTGTCTCAACCTGGAGCCAAAAAGCCATACCTGATCTAATTAAATTCTCTTACAGAATACAGCTATATGTGCCAGCTATCTCTGAGCTAGGAAAACAACAGCACCAGCATTAGTAATGAGACTCACTGAGCAGGGTAGGCAAGTCCTGACCAACAGGAATCTAGCAGGACAGGAACAAAAGGGAGATGTGATAATAGATTTGAGGATCCTAACATGAGACACTATTTATTTGTTCCCTCTCCTGCCCTACCACACATAGGATTCTTTAAGAAGAGGATAACGTGTGGTACACTGAAATGTTAGAGATGGTATCTTGGCGTACGTGCTGGAACCTAACTGTGACCTGGGGGTCAGCATTACCCAGGGAGGTGTGTCTCACATCTTCAGGAGGAGCAAGGTAGCAAATATATCCAACCACACTTCACAGAAGTCATTTTTGTCATTTTTGCATTCGTATGAGAGAGTTTCAGTCTGCTCAACACAGAGCGTATGCGGATCTATATGTTTGCAGCTCCTGGTACCATAGTAGGAGCATTCTCAAGCTTTAATGAACATGGTGCAACACTGTTGTGATCTGGGCAGGTATAAAGATCACCACTGTAATTTTCAGCATATTGGAAGGTACTCACATTTTTTTTCTTAGGGATGATAACACTATACCTATACTATACTATTTACCACTATAAATTTTGTTCATGATTTTAGCACGCTTGAAGACATCCATAAAATAAGTCTCCACCTGTTGGTTCCACAGGCATCTTAGGTCTACAAATACCATTAGAATGATATTAATGATAGGGACCCAAGAAAAACAAGGCCCTGGGAACAGGACAGGGCAGCTGACTCTCTAACAAGAAGGCAGGTGATAGAGACCTGGCACACCTCCACACCTCCTGGCCAGCACTCCTTGTGAACTGAGGAACAGAAGTATACACATCTACTCAGCATTACATTTCAGTGAGCATGAGAAAGGTAAAAAGCATTTTCAATCTCAGCTTTTCCAAAGTGCCCTAACCAAGCACTCACATCCAGCATGGCAGGATAATGAGAATTTCAAGTTGGCTGCTTGCTTGCCATCTACAAAACGTATGTTTTCAGTGGAAGCTCTAGTGTCCTCAGGAGGCTGGATTTCCAGCTTGTTTCTCACTCTCTGCTGAAGTCATTGCTGCAACAGCTCCTATAGCCTTTTCTGCTCTGAAATCCACAGTGTAGTGATATAGCAGAGAACAAATTCACTGTTCAATCTCATTTCACTCCTGGGTAAACAGAATTTCACTACAATCATAATCTTGAGGTCCCTGGTGCTTATTAACACTGCCTGCATTATTTGTCAGCCCTGGAAAGGGGATCAACCTAGCCCCACAACAGGAGGAAGGAACTAAATACAGAAGGGAAATTAAACTACTCAGAAGCCCTTGTTCTTTGCAATAAAGGCAAAAAGGAAAGATTCTAATTATCTAGCTTATTGCCACAAATAAGCACATTTTTAGTGGTTTTATTTTCAGCATTTTTTCCCAAGAGATGGCATTCAACCATCTGAGAACACAGTCCTCCTTGTGCACAAAATCCAGATGGCATCACCAAATCTCTTTCCAGATGTAGCACTATGAAAACAAATGATTAACTGTTAGAGACACCAAGGTCCTCAAAGTTACATTACCATCTGCACATGTAAACTATTGTTGCAGCAGCCTTGTTCTCTTTTTGTGAAGTTCAACAACCCTACCCTGAGTTTTGGATTTGCCTTGAAACTTACAGCCTGGAAAGGTTTGTCTGGTTTGGGGCACAATTGTCAACACTGTGCATGGCTACACACTGAACACGTCCAGCATGCAGGGGAAAAACAGTCTTGAGAAACACCATCTCATCACTCTATAAACACATCCGTGGTGTGCAACCAAAGCAGCAACATGGTGAGACAGCTTGCATCATTTATCTTCAGACAACCCTGTTACCAAGGGGTACTTTTCAAGACAGATTTATGGAAGGCCAGAAGAGGATGATCTTTGTGATGCACACGTTTTTATGGTTTTAGATTTGGCAGTGAACAACGGGCATTTTTCAAGCAATAACTGCTATCTCACAGGATGAGATGGCTGTTTCTAATGCTGTGAAGTTCAAATCATGACTCCTCTACAAAATGCAAAATTATAGGAAAAGCTCTGCCGTAATGTACGTAGGCTGGAATAACAGTGATTGTTATTTCCCTCTGAAGAAATGCCTGGCACGTTCTATTTTATTTGCTGCCAGTGTAATCAAGTTTCAGCACTTTTGTAATCACGACACTGTATTTAACTTATCAGATGAACTTCGTGCTGGATGCGATTCAAAGGATGAACTCCATGTAATAATTTGTTCTGAAGAAACCCCCAAACCAAAAAAAAAAAACAAAAAAAACAACAACATTTTTTGTTGCAAAGGAAAAACTGCAACAATTTCTGCTGTGTACATTTCAGTATTTGTTTGCTCCTTCCTTTCCTCTGCTCCAGTCTTTCCCTGAGGATGCTTTTTCTTTCTTTCACTTATGATATCAGGCTAATTTCAAGCTGGAAGGCAAGACAAGAATACTGAAATCCAACCCTTTGCTCAGTTGCTACGACTGAAAAGCGAACACTCAGTAGCAGAAAGGTCAAGGAAAATACCTTCCTCATCTTTAATTCTCATTTACACAGACCTCACCAAACAAACAAGGTATGTTTTTCTCCACCCAGGCTGCCAGATGATGACTTTGATGCAGGGAAGAACATCCCCTCAGGCAGTCTTTTATTTCCCTTTTCTTAAAACATATTTGCAAGAAGCAACACGTTAAAAAACAACAACTCAGTTCTCAGTTTCTTCTGTAGTACAGACACCCACGTTTGTGACCCAAGATGACTTGGTTTTAGAGTTGCCAAGGGATGTCAAAGGCCAAGATGCTGCCTGTAGCAGGGATCTGGGAGCAGGGACATGTCTCAGTCTGCTGCTTGCCACTCTGCTCAGCAGCCACAGGCACATCTCCACAAACAAGATCAAAATACCATCATGATTTTAACAGATGAAAATGCTGAAGACATGGTACAACAGTCAGTGTTAGATTAAACACAAATTACCCTTTTGAAGCCAACCAAGAGATGCCACCTGTGCTTTGTATTTGCTGGTCAAGATTTTAAGCCATTTCAGTAAAATATAAAATCATTTCCATGGAAAGTCACTTGTTCAGCATTCTCTTGAGTCACCAGGACTCTTCCAGAGGTTGATCCTGAAGCAAAGATGCCTGCCAGTACTGCAGATGGACAGTGTGCAACAACATCATGTCCCATTCTTTCCTCTAAATGCAACAGCTGCCTTGCTACCTCAATGCAGCAGTGCCTGAGGATGTTCACGTGCTGGCTTCCCTTCTGATAGCACAGAATCATAGAATGGCCTGGGTTAAAAAGGACCACAATGATCATATAGTTTCAACCTCCCTGCTGTGTACAGGGCTGCCAACCACTATACCAGGGAACTAGATCAAGGTAGTGATCCTCCACAGCTAAAATCTGCTTTTAAGTTCAGTAGCATCTCCTGAGAGGCAAATATTTAGTCACATGCAACTCAGGCATGATTCTGATCGTCACAGAGCTACTTGGAGGTTTATGACAACAGCAAAACTCTGCACATAAGGAATGCATAAATTTGTCACAGAATGTGACTAGTCTCATTATGTGCTCTGCAAAGGATGTCTACCTTCTACATGTGCCCACATATCTTTGTGCAGCACTCCTGGTAGGCACTAGACTGCAGCATGGACACCAAGAGTCAGTTAAATACAATATGGAAGCAGGGTTACCATACTCAATCTTGCACTCAAAGTCCCTTCTGAGATATGTAATTTCTAAAGTGGGAAAACAACATTTAGAGTTTTAAAAAAGCAAGCTAGTCAACCAGCCTTTAATTTATTTAAAAACAAATTATCAATATTCCTTAGAAACCAGGTAGGACGCCCTGTTCCTTGTAGCACACTTCAGACAGGTTATTAAACTGGAGTCTCTGCTAATCTTGTCTGGCTCATAACAGCAATACTGCAAAGTGTCAGACTACAGGGCCTAATCACTGCTGTTCCTACCTGTACTGTGATACCTACCTCTAGGACTTCAGGATCCACAAACATAGTACTTACCAGATACCAGGAAACCGCCCAAAGAAAAGGGAATTGGTGTCATCCACACCCTCCTCCCTCCATTCTTGAAGCAAGCAAGCTGAAAGCAACCATCAAGAAGAGTCCTACTGATCCCACTGGGTTACCAGTATCCAACATTCACATAGGCTTTGGGAATCTTTTTTCACTTTCTAATACAACATTACCATGGAGCTTCATCATCTGTGTACAGCAATAGATGCTGCACAAAGGCATCTACCTGCCTTTCATAATAAAACTTGACCCATGTAATAGCATATTTTCACCTGTTTGTTCAGGCAGAGATGCACCCATCCACACATACAGGTGCAAGCATACAGTTTCCAAATCTATTTGCACTACTTTGACAAACACCCAGCACAGTCTAAAACCAAGCACACTATCTAGGCCTGCTGCCTAAGGAGCATGAGTGCAGCAAGATCAGGCACCTCAAAAAAATCTTGAGCTTAATAGATCTAGACTAGGTATTAGAAATTCTTTACTGTGCGGGTGGTGACACACTGGAACAGGTTGCCCAGTGAGGCTGTGAATACCTCCTCCCTGGAAGCATTCAAGGCCAGGCTGGATGTGGCTTTGAACAATCTGGTCTAGTGGGAGATGTCCCTGCCTATAACATGGGGGCTGGAACTAGGTGATCTTGAAGAGCCCTTCTAACACAAACTATTCTATGATTCTCTCAGTGACACCATTCTGAATTAGAAAAAAGGAAACAAGCCTAATCAATGCAAGTGGCAGAATGCAGTTTTCATTTACCAGTCAACAGCACAGAAGACACAGTGGGATTATCTCACATGACATTTTTATTTTCAGGATTAAAAACCCCAATGATATAGATGCAGAATAAAGCAGAAACACAGATGTCAACCCAAGTTTATCTGCAGTTCAAGTGAGGCATCCTGGTATCACAAGACTGAATTGTACAGACTCAAAGCATGAATGGCCAAAAAGAAGAGAAATTGCACAAAATATGAATTGCAAGTAATTCTTCTTCACCTGGCCTCCTTTGCCCCTCCCATTAAGGGTACAAACAAAAAATTTCAATTACAAAATACATTTGACACTGAGCAAAGTTGAAGAGTCAAAATCACTTTGATATGAATGTACTTTTCCTAAGAATTGAGAATACATTACAGCTGAATTTGAGATAGACAGTAAATTATCACAGGTCTACAAAGCATAACAGCAGCACTGTATCACTGAGCATCACAATATGCAAATATCTGTAATATAATTATATAATATAAAATATAATTTGATTCAGCACACAACTAAACTGTGAGTGCTATTCCAGGCCTTACAATTAAGAGCTACAGCTTGTTTACAAGATTAAAGACTTGTAGAAAATGTTTACATGAACATACTTCTTCAGTGAGACTCGCATTCAGAGGACCTGACTTTAAAATGTAAAACAGACTGGTTTAACAATCTAACCCAAAATGCTAGGAAGATTATCATTTATCTACTTAGCATTAAGTAGAATGCTGCATTCTTACCCACATACACATTGTTAGCACAAAATCTACTCACTCTCCAGTGTATGCTTGAGTTCTTCTACCAGCTCAAAGCAAAACAGATCTACTGCACTTACACTAGTGAGAGCAGGTGCAGCATTTCACTACTGCAGGATAGCTTTTCAAACCTGTATTCAAATAAAGCTAACTGGAGTTTGAAAACATTTCAACTGAGCAATATTTGTGTGTTTCAACAAAATGCATGGATGTCCATTTCTCTCGGTCCAATCACAGACTTCTTAAAAGCCAAGAGCTCTTATTTGTAAACTAACTAGTAAATGGAGGCCAGTTCAAATATAGTGAACTCCTACCATAGTGCCTTCTGTCAGCAAATTGAATTGGGACCCTTAGAAAGATCAGCACCCAGTAGGTTTCCACTACTTTTGTCAGTGTATGCTCTGGCTACCAGACAGCAGAAGAACTTCCATTATACACCTAGAAGAGCAAGAAATCATCTTCTCTGCTAAAAGGACTACATCTTGATATAGTATGAAGTTTGAATACAGTTTTGGGTTAGTTCTGGTGTTCACACTGAACCATTCTCCTGCATTCAAAGCAGTCACCACAAATTACATTTCATCCCAAGAAGTGGTCCTCGAGTTTCAAGGATGGGTAACAATATACTTAAGTCCACCTGAAAGTCTTAATGAAAGTGCACATGGACTCTAATAAATATTTCATATTCAAGTAATCATCAAGTCTCACAGGTTCTGTCAACTGACTTTCATATTTAATGTAGTATAAAACAGAATCGCCACAATATTTGAAACAAATACAAAATGAGAACTGCTAATTATACAGTGAACTCTGTATACATAAACTCTGACATGTGAGACAGGTACACAAGGAAAATATTTCCAAGGCTTAACCAGATCAGAGCAACAGATAAGTACCTTGGCAGACACCCTACTTTGAGCCGAAGTCCCTGGTCTAAAAACTTCATTACAGCATGAGTGCCTCCTGACTATCATCCACATATTAACTCAGTACCAACACAGTAGAAAACAGGTGTCAGGAGCAGATGATCCCATTCTTCTCAGTCTTCCCTAAAATGTCAGTTCAGTAGAAATGCTGATTACAAAGAGGCTGATTATCAAAGATTCTCAATCTGACATGTGTCACTGACCACTGCACCCCTAAAACATCCCTCATCAGCACCACCTCCAGCAGTGATTTTCACCATCACAGCAAAGCACCTGCAAGAAACTTGTGTTTTCAAATAAAAAAGCAACAAAAAAGCAAACAAAGAACTACAACTCAGCTCAGCTTCTCCTCACCAAACAACAACAACAACAACAACAACAAAAAACCACAAGCTAAGTGACTGATAGTCTGAAAAATCAAGCTAGTTACAACTCTTAGCTTTCACTTACAAACATATGGTAAGACACTACAACTCCCATGTTTCTGATACTCTTCTCTCTGCTGTTCTCTACCAGGATGTGCACAGAGGTCTGTGAGCCTCAGGTGTGCCTGAGGGCTGCATATGACAGCACTGAGCATGGGCACGCTATCAGTGTGCTCAGCATTCAGCATATGCACACAAGGAAGAGAAGTGACAGCAATGAAACAGCAAATAAAGTAAACAATCTATAACAACATACCATATAAATAATTGCTCAAGAACACATGTTTCAAGTATTTTGCCTCAAGCAGCTATTACTATATGGACTTCTTATCTCCTACATCTACAAAATCATCAAGTACTCAATTACCCACGGAGAGTTTTCAACTGTAACTGTTCAAAATTGAATTCTACTGCTTTGAGAAGATCCAAGTAAAGCTATGAGCATGCTCAACAGATGCAGGTCCGCATCAACCACACAGGTCCCTTAACCTTCTCCTGCACTAATGCCAATCTTTATTTCCCTTAAGGTCACACATGGCCTTGCTGCCTGCTTGCTGATCCACACCTGATCCAGGTGCAGCCCTCTGAGAGCAAGACTCAGCTGAGCTTCTCAGTAGGAGCAGTGCTCACCAGCACTCACCAGACCTGCTCCCCACCGCTGCCACAAACCTGACTAAGCACTGCCACACCTTATGTGTAGGATGCAGATGCAACCCACTGCCTTACTTTCCTCATCCTCATTTCCTTGCCAGGTCACCTCTTCCTTGTCATTTCTATACTGCTGGAAAAATAAGAGTCCACAACTCAAAGCCCAAGTTGGAGAGCAGCTCATTATCACAGTGTGTGAGGGTATCCGAATATGCTGTGGGGCAAAGAGAAATAATCCCATTACACGAGCAGCTTTGCTATGGGATATGATGAGCAACAGGAGAAAGGCAGTTCTTGCTGCTTAGGACAGTTTGGAATTACCCTAAGATCAGTTCTAAACATCAGTACTGTCCAGAGCATCTCCAAGAGATGTCCTGTAGCAGGCCATTGTAGCTGCCAGTCACCAGCTTCTTCCAGAGGAAGTCAAGTTTCTTCACAGAGGCAGAACATCAAGCACTGCTTTAGAACACCACAAGCCTCTTTAAGATGAGTTTCTCCTCCTGCTTTATAATTAATCCTAAAGCTATTTTCCACTTCTTGTCCCTCTGTTAACACTTTTAACACCTCGCACTCTTTTGCTCCGTTTCAAGGGGCTAGAGCCAACAGCAAAGTGAAAAAAAAACAAGTTTGTATTCAAAAATACTTAACCAAAACCCTGAGTTGCAATCATTGTATCTCTATTTAAATAAATAGAACAGAAAGACCAACAACACAGCCATTACTCTGTACACACAATATAAATATTAGGTAAGCCTGAATAAATCTCTTTTGAGGTAGATACATACAGTATAAAACATACTAAAGGTCAAATGCAAACATCATACCTATTACACCTTCTCATCTTGTCTTCTGGCTCTGTAGAGAACACTGCAAACATTTTATTTCTGCCTCATCAGCACCTAATCTAAGTTTTTCTGCTCCAAGATAATTTCTAGCTAGAAGACCACTGGAACAGAATCTGTACATTTAATACTATTATGGAGTTTTGGCCTTGGCCATGCCAGAAGTACATTAACAAGACTCAACTGAAAAAACAGGAATTTTAAATAACTCTGAAAACAAATGATACCAATCAGAACAAGTCCTAAAAGTTTAACCAACAAGATAACAGCAATAGAAATCTGCTGCGTAGCTGTCAAACAAAATTTTAAACTAGAAAGTTGAGCTTCATTTCCCTGAGACTGCTTTATTTACTTGGCCCTGCCTCACTAAAGCTCAACAGAAAAAAGACTGAAAGACAGAACCTCCCCAGCCCCCAAGGAAAAAAGATTCAACTTAATTCAGTTTAGAAGAAATGCAAAGAACTCAAACAAAAACCCATGCAACAAGTAGATAAGATAAATCAGACCACAGCCTGCTCAGAACTTGGCCAAGGTTCACATGGAAGGCTTGCAAACCTTTAGATAAAGTCCTGAGGTCAGAGTTGTGACAAACAAAATGGTTTGGGATTTTTCTGTGCTGTCACATCACAGTGGCAGACACAGAATAAGATAAATAATAAATCCAGAGACATTTTTCTTTTGAATAGAATACCCATAAAGATGATTCATTCTCTTATGAATAGATTAATACAAGTTAATAATCACTGAATAATTAATGCACCAACAGCTGGTTTAGGAAGACAACCAAGCAGTATCTGCTCACCAGTCATTTGTGTTGTTCTTTAAACCAAGATAAACAGATCACAGGGCCACTGTTGGCTCATCAATTACGTGCTCAGAAATATCAATGTGATGTCTTTGGCTCAAGCACACAGTCATGTTTGTTGTGCATCAACAAAAATGACTGACTACACTCAGCACTGATGCCTGCTAGCCCTTGTGAGTACATCTTACTCTGTCACAAGTGGGTAAAGGCAAGGAAATTCCTTCCACATAGCTGTGGGAGTTCTGACTGCAAGCATAGCATTTGAGTCCAGTTTTGGAATTCACCGTCACACTGTAAAACTCAGATCCAGTACTCAGATCTCAGTTTTGAGCAGTCTTTAAAAGTACTGTTTTGAATACCACACAATTCCCAGTTAGCCAGCCTCCTTCCATAGGTCCTTTCATAGAAGGACTATCTGGGTGAGAGACTTTTGCCACAAAACTGGGTGAATAAAAAAAGTGACCAGCAAATCAAAGAAAGGTCACTGTTTTCTCTTCTGTTTAACTGTCTCACAACAAGAATTCAGAATTGAGAGTTACAATACTGATAATTTAAGGACTGGAATATTCTCCAAATTAGTGTCAAAGGACAGATATATTAAAACACTGCCACAGTAAAGAACTGAAGTAAAATATTTACTTTAGTTTGGAATTTAGAAAGAGAGTTTGGACAGTAAAGAGGCAGTATGTGCCATGTCTTCGCATCTGGGGGCCAAAGAATACTTAAGATATTAGGAGTGTAGCAACTGTTTCTCCCTGAACAACAGGGCTATCAGTTGTTTTATTTCTCCCCTCCCCAGTTAAGTCAGAGGTAGTGTCTAAAACAGCGTGATGAATACAAGAGCAGCATCCAGTGAGATCAGCTATGCCTGATGTGGCCAAAAACAAAAGAGTGTTGGCTGTAATAGTAAAACTGCTACAAAGAGATCAACAATGATTCCTGATTTGACTCCTTGAGTTGAACAAAAAAAAAAAAAAAAAAATAGGACACTGTGAGACACAGTGAGCCTACTCACCAAGGAGATATGTACAGTAATTGGGTACATCTACTTCAGAGGCCAGCCTCTTGTTGGCAGGCAGACAACACTGTGTGCTGCAGCAGATGTGTGCATAACTTAGTCAAACATGTAACCACAAAAAGATATGCAGCAGCATTCAGCTGGTACTCTGTGTTCCACTCCGATCCACAGAGCCCTAGGAGAAAAGAACCTTCTGCATACAATTTAATTTTTAAACCACATTTCCTCTAGAAAACTTTGTTTTAAATTAAATGATTACAGTAGGTTTCACTTAAAAGTTTAGCATAGTTGAAAGATCTTCACTGATAAGCACAAGTGGGACACAGCATTCAGGATTTACTTGAAGAATCATCCTCTTCTAGAAGGAGGTCATTTAATGCAATAACTGTAGCAGCAAAATCAACCAGCTCCACAAAGTCAGATGTAATTATGTTAACACCCATAACACCTGGTTTCTGTGCTTTCACCCAATTCAAAATCATGGGCAGGTTCCTAGACAAAAGAGAAAGAAAGAAAATTAAACATTTAAGATATTCTCCTCTACAGGTATTCTGCTTATTTCAAAGAGAGCATGCTGCTTGCTAATTATGTTCTTGTCTGTGATCAGGTCCCAGCTGCCATCGAAAAATGCAACCAGAGTGAAAAGAAAACTGCTTAACATAGCAAGCAGCTGTAAGCTGCCAAATGGGAACATTGGTCAGTCAAACCCAACTAACAGGTACACAAAATGGAATCTGGAAAAAAAGAAATCAATTTTTCACCTACAAGATTGTGCTTCAGGATAAAATGCTGCATTAGATTGGTTTTCATCCTGGCTCAGTTTTGAACAAGTACATGTTGAACCAAAACCTTCACATCTCAGATTGGCACAGAACAAAGCTCCATCTGGCACAAGAAGTCTTTGTGCCCACCTCCCCCTTAGGGCAGGCAGGAAAGACAGTTGTGGGCAGCACATGTGGCACTTCTGCCAAACACCTTACATCCACTCAGAGCAACGGCAGGAGGGAAACCCGAGTTGGATCCAGCCCTCAGCACTGTGAGGTCTCAGCATCCCACCATACACTGCTGTAACTAGAGAACGGCAAGGTGTGCCAGGAATTGTTTCAGCTCTCAGTGGGAAGAAGTTTCAGTCATTTCTTGTGCAGACTCCTGACTTGCTGTCTGTCCAAGTTCTTTTGAAGTTCGGTATGCAAGTCTCAGTTTTCAGCACAGAGAAAAATAACTAAATGCATTAGAATTAATTCATGCCACAGAATGCATATATTCAAAGAGAAGATAGCAGACAGATTGGCTAACAGGACAGGGAGGAAAAAAACCCATGAAGATCTTCCACAGCTCTTGCTCCAGAAAAAGAAACTTGTCAAGAAAAAGAGGGAGAAGTAGAAGTGCTGTTCATACCAAGAGGAGACAAACTTTAGTCAGCTGAGCGTGAACACTGTACATTTCTCCTCCAACAGGAACTCAGAATGCTGAAATATTCATGCTCAGGGCAGAATTTCCATACAAGAAAGCAGACATAACTGCAGAGACAGATTTGTTCCTGCAGATCAGCTAGCGTGTGTAAATGTACAGGAGCAATCATGCTTTAGCAAACAGTGGCCTCTGTTCTAGGTTTTCACAGTTCCAACAGATAATACTAATGATGGGATGGGACAGAAGGAAGTTGAGCAGGGTTTACAGCCTCTCAGTGGCTAAAAATCCAGGCCTGTACCAGAAATTACTTGAAACAATACTACTTGTTTATTCCATTTCTCTTATTATTCTTCACTAGTTTGAAAACTGAAATTCAGCATCATCTTGCTAACTTTAACGACAAGAGTACATAAAGTATACACTATAGAGATATAAGTTAGATCTGTGCTCCCTGTTAAGCATCCCTACCAACCATACATATTTACATTTGTGCAACTTGCGGCATTAAGCACCAGTCCTAAAGCACCTGAGCACCATCTAGTGTTTGACGTTGATCACACATCAGGAAAGGCAAAGGGCAAGCCCGAAGAGGATACCTGACTACATTCTCAGACACGTTTTGCATTTAATGATCTCTTACCCAATGCCCCTAAACTTACACAATTTACACTTCACCTGGAATTTCTACATTTCTACAGGCAACTTCTGTGATTGCTGAACTACAGCACTTGCTCTTTTTAGAAAGGCTTTTAAAGAAAAATAAGTTACACTGACTTTTGATTCAAAATTATACTTATTATAAGATGACTAATGATTCTCTCAAGAAGTAAACACAAGCCAGCTGCTACAGACGTTTATCTCACTGCTTAACATTAAGAACAGTTGTGGAGATCATCACAGTGAGAGTCACAGAGCCAATTAAGGCAGCTGTGCCTAACTACACAAGTTAATTAAGAATTTTAAAAATGTTATAGCCAGACAATCTCTCAGTGACATCAAAACAGACAAACAATAAGCCAGGAGACTGAGTTCTACCAGGACTGTTAGAGTTTTGGTGATTTTTGGCAAACAAGTCCATGTTTCATGAGATCACACTCCAAGAGCTCCAATTACCAGAAAACACACTTATAATATCCACCCCATTACTTCTCTACTCTCAATAATTACTGATTTTTAATGATTGCAAGTATCTCAACCCAGCAACAGCAATGAAGTAGGACTGCATGCTTCCTAAAAGGTCAGTCAGCAAGTCTTACTTTTGGGCAAACATTACAGTTTCTTGCTTACTCAGTGCCATTTCAACATGAAACACTTCAAGAACTGAGAAATCAAGACATGTCCTTACCTATGAACAAGTGTGTTCTTCAGACCACGGACCAGATGCCGTGCGATAGTTTTTACTCGAGGAGTGAGAATTGCTTGAGAAACATGAAAAGTCCCATAACGACTTCGTTCCTCAAGAGTGGTTTCCAGGAACTGTAAGAGCTTGTGCACATTGGTTGTATTAGCCCACGGTGCTGGCATTTTATTCCCTGGCCAAAGAAAGGGAAATTCTCGATACAACGGGTAGTGGTAGAAAATAAGAACCTAGCAGAAACAAGAAAAAGGAGATTACAGTTATTAACTACTCTGTTTAGAAACAGGATGGAGTACTGGCTTATGCATTACTCCTGGAGCTAGCAAAGCAGTGAGAAAGCGAAGAAATTACTCCTGAGTCATGACTGTCAATAAATTTACTAACATAGATGTGAGGACAGGATTGCTTCAGGCTTTAAGGGTCATCAGTTTAAAAAATGAAAGAATGGCCAGAAGCATAGTGAGATGACAATTCTAAGCAGTCTGCTTAAAAAGCACTTCAGAGCACTGTCAGAATATAACCAGTGAAGTTAAGATTTTAGCTATCTTGACACCTCCTACGCTTCTGTTAAATGGCTGAAACACACTGGGCTATCCAGCATTTTAATAACATTCAGTGAGAGGAGAGTGAAATGCCGTTGAAGTCAATCTCATTTTCAGCAAAACCTCCTCTGAATCAGAAATCAGCATTTTATGCCTTGTAAGGTGGTTCTTTGTAAGAGGGTAGTACAAAGAACAGCCCAGGTTGGAAGGGACCTCAAGGATCATGAATCTCCAACCCCCCTGCCACAGGCAGGGCACTAATAGTACCAGTTCAGAGAAATCCTCAAAATCTCATTTAACTTGTAGTTTAAGAATTAAGTGCAGTCACTGAAATCCTGTTCTCTCGGTCTGTCTCTCTCTGTGGGCAAGAGGGATTTAGTCCTGCCACCATAAATGTGAATGGCTGTAAAGGAGCTAGAAGTTCCATAGCTTCCCTTAGTCATGATGGACCATACATACTTTACATACACCAAAATGATGACATTTTATCATATCCTCAAAAGAAGTTAGCATAACATGCTCTCTCAGAAGAGAACAACATTAGTAAGGAACACAATCCTGAGAATACTGTCATCTAATTATTTAATGAGTCCCTAGCAAGCTTATATTAGCTATCAGCAGTGTCCCTAGGCCAATACTTCAGAGTGAATTCTACCCAGCTTATCTATTTAAGTCTGAATCTTTCGAGCGTGAAAAAAAAAAATTATGGATCATCCTTCCCCCACCTGATGCTTCTTTTCCCACATGTACTGTAACGTCACATATTCTACACACTCAACACAACAAAGTTTGGATCCAAATGCCGAGCGAATCCTATTGATCAAGAAGAAGTGATGGCTGTCATCCATGGCATAGAAGTGATTGAAATCCAAGAAGATGACTTCTTTGGGGTGTTGCTCAAGAAAGGTATTAATCTCCATTAGTCCATCCCATACTTTGATGCCAAACAATCCATGTATGAAGTAAATCTCCTGTCCTATTTCCCCAGGCTTGGAAGACACACGGAGATCAAAATAGCGGATTCCACCTTCCAATTGCTCTTTGAAAGTCAGATTTTGAGTTACTGACCATTTCTTCATTATCTTTTTAACCAAAGAAATTCTGGCCAAGCGTTTGATGGCAGTGGCTTGGTCTGGTCCCACAGGAGATTTCTCATCCACCCAGTAGCTGAAAGAATCATGTGATCCTACAAAATAAAGCCAAGGATAATTAGTTTTCCAAGAACTTGAACTCTCCTCAGCACACACAGCCCTGTAAAATAAAAAAGGCCATACATGCATAGCAGGGCCAGAAAAGAGTTGCACTCAACTCTTTCAGACAATCCTTTTATACTTCATTTTCCCTTTTTTCCCCCTCAACTGTACAGGCATAAGGAAAAACTTTTACAGAGGGCAGTCAGACACTGGAATAGCCTGCCCAGGGAGGTGATGGAGCTGCTGTTCCTGGCAGTGTTCAAGAGGTGTCTGGATGAGGAGCTAAGACATATGGGTTAGAGGCTTGTGATAGCAATGGTAATGAGAAGATGATTGGACTAGATGACCTTGTAGGTCTTTTCCAACTTTGTGGTTCTATGACCCTATGAAAGTACAGAAAGTAGAGTTTGAGCTGTGTTCTTGCGCGAATATCAAAGCACTACAAAAATTATAACCACAAGGAAAATACCAGTGGTAAAGGAAACTTCCATCCTAACTCCTTTCTCCATCTATAAGCTGTCAAGCAACCTCCAAAGATCACCTAGAGTCTGATGGATCACTGGTTTAAGATGGGACACCAATTTCACTGAAAGAAAAAAATCACAGATTTAATTTTCATTCTACCTCATAAATTCAATCATGATGTATTTCGAAGTTTCCAAAACAGATATTTTCATTCATGTGATAGACAGAGGGATGTTAACATGCACATACTTCACTAGAATGCTTCACTCTAGCCCCAAAATGGTAAACATGATCAGTAGTTTGGAGAGTGGCTTAAGACTGGCTGAACTCACAGGTAAAACAATTAAATTCAAGGTAACGCTGATTAAGCCTGAGATTTTCTTTCAATCAAGTTGTAGTCTCATGTTAAACTCATGATAGATACTGCTGAACAAACTCAGCTATTTCTCTTCAATCTAGCAGTGACTTGCTGCAGCCTCAAATACAAAAATACAGAGTTAATCCAAAGGAAGACCCACAGTCAAAACTATCAGCACAAGCTCCTTGAATGTAACATGCACCTTGGCAAAGAAATTGCAGCTGCAGTGGGAATTTCTGCTTACTAGAAGAAGTACTCTGCAATCCAATACACATTTTAAAAAGCCTCAGAAGTAATAAACTCCAAAATAAAAGTTTGCAAGACAAAAGAAATATCCCTAGCTGAGGCAAGTCAGTGAAGAGCTATCATTGAACAGTGAAATCTCTTCCCTTGATACCGGGACAGTCAGAAGCTAAAGATGGGCAGATGCTGACCTAACACAGACAGGATTTCTAAGCATTTCCAACTATTTATATCAGTCACCTGCATTCTGGCCAATTAGCTGCAATTTCTCTTCAAAACTCCATCTAGAAAGTATAATAGAAGCTCTAAACATTTCTGCTTTCCTGTTTATTTTCAGGACAGAAGCTTTTCCATAGAGACAAACCCCACCTGCATCCTGCAAATCCAGAGCTGAAGTACAGGGAAGGGATCTTCAACCCCTGCTCACCGTAAGAAGCTCTTCCTCCAGCTGTCTGAGGGCTGCCATACCTCACTGCCTGCATCTGCCTCTACCATTACTGCATGGCCCAGTTTCACCTTCTCCTCACTCCTATGGCTTTAGTGTTCCAGAACTTTCTTCTCTACCTCACTCTGCAATTCCTTGAAGAAATCCTAATGGAAATTTTAGATTAAGACAACAGTTGAGTCTACAACCCCCCTTTATCCAAGCCTTGTGTACAAGCACTTACCTGAAGGCTCATGCATTTCTTGCCATGCAAGGTCTGAGGTGTAATTAAGATTACGATCTCAACTGGATTACCTTGTCAGGGTTTTTTAATCCAAACAGAAGGAAAGATCAAGCGGTGGTACACAACAAGCTTAAACGTTCTTTTCTTTGCACAAACTTTAGTTTGAAAGTTCTGAAAAGGAAAGTTTTGTTTCCAGTTTTGTTTTGTCTATAAAAGAATATTTAAATAATTCCTGATCGACTCCTCATCTATCCTTCTTGGTCTTTGCAAAAGCATGCCTCTTATGTGGCTTTCCCTTCAGTCGTGAGGAAGAACAAGTGACAAGTAACAAAAAGCTGTTTTTAAAAGCTGTCACAATAAACCACATCAAGCAGCAGCTGTCAGCTTGGGATTGCTTCTTCCACCCCCAAATATGTTAACCAGAACAAATACAGCTTCACTAATACAGGACTAAACATCTAATGAAGACATTTCAGAAGGTGCCGTACAAAGCCTTGCTCATAAAGGAAGCTGCAATTCACAGACGCTGAAGTTTCACACACCTCATGAAGTACAATGAGTCTTTCAGTCCTCTATGATATTTGTAAAGCAGACTCCATTTGCACAGGGATTGTCTTCTGTCCCTTAGTAAGTCACTTGGTAATTTTATTTATTTATTTCTAAGTTCTCAGTTCATTTCAACTTCTTCCTTTAAGTCTCTGTTAGAATAAAGCCATCAGAAACATTTTCTGTTAATTATAACCAAGACTGTACAAAGAAGTCTGTCCATAGAAGTCACTTGCTGCTATGGCCTCTCACACAGTGACACTGATACATGACTTCGGAATGAACAGAATTACAGTTTTATCTGGCATCAAATATATGGTTGTCAACATTGAAGGATTTGTCTACACAAATCCAAGCCAAGAAACAGTTTGTTTTCTTAAGTCTGATAATATATTTCACAGCTACAGAAGCTTCTTTCCATTGCAGATGGCCATATTTAAAGCACAGGGAGAGGTATAAAACAGCAATTTTCTCCTTGCAGTATTGCAGAACAACTTCTATTTAGAGCTGTAGAAAACAACAAAGAAGCTAAATGCACAGTGCAGCTTTTTCAACACATACTTTAAGAACTGGGCTCCTCCACAGGGCAGCTATTTAAGGAACTCGAACTGTGTGACATGCTTCTAGCTAGAGAAGATGCTTTAAAATCCTGCATTCATCAACCGAAGAATCTCAGAAGTGAGACTTCTCATTTACAATGCAATCAACACATATGCAGAATCAAGTAGAATGTGCACTAGAGAATCTGAAAAACAAGCTCTCTGTTTCATAGGAGGACTACCTCCCTTACAGTGCAGGGTAGTATCACCTGTACTGAGGACAGTTAAGACACAGCAGGAGTGCAACCACATTCCTCAGTGCCATTTACAGAAGGCCAGCCACCAACTGTGAGAAGTATCCAGGCCATGTCTGACTGCTTTTAGTTCAATAAGAAAAAAGTGAACCAAAAACCCGAAGCAACATTACTGGGGATGCTGGGATGAGAGGTAAGAGACAGGTGAGCATTCACATCATCCACCAAGCCCTTCTCTGATTTAAGATCACTGCGCTACGTTCCCAGCTCAGCTACTGACCTTTAATATAGCTTAGCTGTGATGTTAAACTACATGCTAAGCTGATTGAATCATGATGTCAAATGAATCCCTTGCTCTCCTTTCTACACCTGAGCCCCATGGAAGACCCAATCATTCTGCAGCAATTGTGTGAGCCAGGCTGGTTCCTGATTGAGCATTACATAATCACATATAGTATCAGCAAAGGGAATGGCAGTCACTGACCAGAGCAAAAAGAAAAAAAAAAAAACCACCACAAAACCTCTCATTGTGGCAGAGTTCTGTGCATGAGAAACCCTCTTCAGTCTGTGGTTCCAACCAAGCAGTGTGCACCTCTTCAAGTTACACAGACCCTTTTCTCTAGAAAGCTCACATCAGCAAAACACTTCAGATGATAGTCAAAATCTTAAATATAAATTACACCCTGTTACTGACTCAAATATTTTCCTTATACCTGCTGATTGTGAACACAGCAATCTCAGTCTGCAATTGAAAAGTAAGAAAGCACAGCAGAGCCAAGAAGCCAGTCCGGAATTGTCCTTTAGGGGAAGAGAGGCCAGATGCCCTATTCCAAATTACATCAAGGGCATGTTCTTGCACATGCTGCATACTGACATGATTCAAGAGGAATCACTGCATGTGACAATGGATAAGTGTTCAGATTGCAGCATCTCAGGAAGGGTTGCAGTGACAAGTATCAATGCTGCACTCACACCTTCCAGAAACCCATACCATACAGAAACAAGCTTAAGAAAGAAAGAGCCTGTATATTCAGAAGAAAAAAAAAAAAGAAATAAAAACTTCTGGCAGCTCTTACAACACATTAAGAGATGATGGCTACTCTGCTTTAGTTTCATATCTTTCATCTCATAAAGATGGGAAGGTTCAAGTATTAAGAGGCATCTCAGACACCAAATTGCTAAAATGACGGATGGCCTTCTTAATTTTATCCTAGCAAGTGCCACTGTGGATTAACTTTCATATCTTTAAACTCCTTTTTATTCTCATTACACTAATTTCCCAAGTTAGTTGTATGTTAAATAGATCGCTACTCAATTCAATTTGTATGTTAAATAGATTGCATTTCAGTGTTCAGGGTGGCTTTTTTTTTTTTTTTTGCTGAAGTGTTTGCACTAATTGTTAGGAAGCAGCCTTTTATTAGCACATCTGCAGCAAAGTCTTAACTTTCCAGCATCTCTATTTGTCATGCTACTTGGTCACAGATAGCCTAATTAACCCACGGTGTAGCTCAAACAATGACATTAATCAACACGACGTTATTAAGCCTTCATTTCAACAATTACTGGTTGTATCTCTTTGCATGTTCTTCTTTTATTTCCACATCACTTTGTCTCCATGCACAGATGCAGTACAGGGAAAGGAATCAGCATCACCTTACAAACTCACGACTTGCAAATACGCCTTCAAGGGATTTTTGAAATATGAGTACAGCACACAAAACACAGATCTTCCATAAAGGATCATACTATGTGCATGCTGCCAATTACTTGAAAACAAGACAAACTTTTTTGTTTTAATACAAGCAGTTGAATCAGTAGTTCCCCTGGTTCCAAGGCTGGGGACTAGCCAGATGCAGCAGGTAAAGAAACCTGCAAAAAGCTGGCTAGCCAAGAAACAATAATGAAAGCAAAAGGACAGGAGAGCACATAGTCATTGAATTTAACTGAATCACAGTAATTTGTTTTGATGTCCACATTAAATAAATATTAATATGATGGAAAACATGATAGAAAACCCCTCATGTAATGTTAAAGATTCCTAAGAGGCAAGGTCAACATACTTGTACCAATCCGTTAACGACATTAAAGGGTCATTTATGGGCAAAGAATCGCCCTAACTGTAGTTGATGCCAAGACTTCTTAGAGCAAGGTTTGCTCACTATACAAAGTGCATTCCCCATACATTACAAAGCACCACAGATGGCAGAGAAGCAAACATTACATAGCCAAGACACTTAAGACAGCAACCAAGTTCCAAAAAGACAGGATGCAAACGCTAGCAAATTAAAGCCCACAAGTGTTCTTCTAAACCAAACGTTCCACATGTGCCAGAATTGAGGGAAAATGGGATAAACACAAGTGCCTTATGGAGCCTAGAAGTCCTCAGGATTCAGGTCATTAACAATCCAGATTTTCTAATCAAAAGATTAACTTCTTAAAAGCTCTTCACTAATGAAAAACAAAGTAAATAGTTCATTTTCATTTGCCAAGCCAAAGGACAAGAGGCAGTAACAACAAGCGTCCCATTGAAAGTTATTAACCTAAAACTACTTAGATAAACACATTAATATTTCAATACAATTCTGAAATAATTCTTTAGGTATTACTAACACTGTTTCATTAGAGAAGAGAAAGAGCCTAGTAGAGATTAAATCCTCTTAGGAAAACCTCCTCTCCCTGTTAGAGGATTACCATGACTTCCCCCCTTTTGGGGTGGAAGGCAGTTAGGGAGGAACAAACGATGTAAGGAGAGAAAGAGAGAAGTCTGCGTGAGACTGTCACAAACACAATATCACATTACTCTGCTTTTCCTTCAAGCAGGAAGAAATCAATTTGGATTGAATTAGCCATTTGGATGGAGTTCTCTCCATTAATTTTTGCACAAGTCAACCATGACTCCCCATTTATTTTATTATTTCCCCGTAGAGGGAAAGCAGGAAGTGGCAGCACCTCTCCAACATTTCAAAGCCTGGATGGATGCTCCTGCTCTGAAAAGAAAACCTTCAATTTAGGTTCTCCCATATTCCTTTTCTGTGACTAGTCAGAAATGTGCAGGATCAAGAGCTCTCATCTTCCTTGTGAATTATTCATATTTTCATTATGCAGCCCTTTCAAAATCTTCTCAGGGCAGCACGAAAGACTTCCCCATCACACTGAAAGGGAGAAAGAAACAAACAATGTTGACACAGAAACTGTTTTTCTCTGTTAGTAAAACTTCTGTAAAAAAACAGTTATGACTAGCTGCTATTAGAGATAGAAGACTAAGGCAATGAAGTCACTTACTTCTGAACAGACTAATCCTGAAAAGTCTGCATTTACAAATCACATCCAACACCATATTTAAGCAGGTATGTTCCGCTAATGGTTACACCCTCATTGATTGGTAGAAGCCAATTAAATTAGAAAGGAAAATAAAGCTTGGTGAACCAAAACATTAATTCTACATTTTCTTCTCTTTGAGCTTTAACCCAACAGATGGCCATTTTAGCTGATTCAAAGGAGTACTACTTGGAAAAGAAAACGCAGCTCCAAAAGCCACTGCTTTTCCTCACAGGAGGCATGGCACACATGGCACACAAGCTCAGGAACACAGCAACAAGAAGACTGCAGCATTAGCAAGTTCAACCACTTGCCTCAGGGTTGAGGCATCAAAGATGAAAAAACATCACATCTCCTAAGAAGCTCGTGGCCCATTTTCAGATGGCCAGGGCTGCCGCTTCATCTACTGTAAACACTTGAGTTTCAGCTTGGCCTCCTAAACACAAGGTGCCCACAGGACTTTTGCTAATCACTAAGGACAGCAAAAGTGGCTATGGCTGAAGAGATGGCAGCAGCCATGCAAGACGCCCACAGCTCAGGCATCCCCAAAGGCACAGCACAGTCTGTCTGAAGCTCTGTTTTCCAGAGCTGATCATTTCGTAGGACTTGGATCAGCGAGTTCAAAACCATTAGATTTCTCTGTCAGGGCTTCAGGGCAAACTTATCAGGAGGTGGAAACAGGGACACATTAACAAAAGCATCTGCCACAGTCACACTGACATTCCCATGAACAAACTACGGAAATGTATTCAATTAAAAGTTACAAAGATAGTTAATTAAGAAATTGCATGTGGTAGGGAGAACTAAGCAGCTTCACTGAAGCAGTAACGGAGCAGCAGATGAACCTTATCTGTTTTAAGAGGCCAAGGACACACTTCTCCACAGATATCATTGAAAACAGGCAAAGACATTTCAATAACTAATTCTGCTTTCCAGTATAGTCCTATTTTAACCACGTTCAAGTCAAGGTTATTTTCTATGTTAACAAAATGCTTCTGTAAATTTGAAATTCAGCTCTAGCTACCTACAGCCCAGCATCCTACAGGCAATTCTCTACCAGTCACTCAACCTGCTGCAGACAGGAACTGAGCCACATCTTAATTGCTCTGCATTGCTCTGAAATGACACCTTGGCTATGCTATCACATACATTCACAGGAAGTGCTAATATACCAGCTGGGATCCCTGAGCAGTGACAAAAAGGCTCTGTGCCCTGTCAGAAGCAATTACTACAGTGCTGCCCTATTTCTCTCCCAAGAGGCAGACTGCTCACAAACCCACTCCAGCAGCACACCCTGCCTAGCATTACCTACAGCTCTCTATGTACTCATATCTGAATAATTGAAATTTTTTGTGTTTCAAATCAGTCTTAAACATATGAAGTTAAACACAGCTTTCCTGTCAATACTGAAAAACAAATCTTACAGTCTAGGACAAACATCACTGTGAATTGACTTTCATACCACAATTCGAAGAGAAGCATTTCTGGCAGGAACTAGCTCCTCCAAAAAAGTGTTTCCCCCCTATCACCACCACCTGAGAAATTTTCCATCAAGTTGGCTTGCTGAAAGCACTCATTCACCTTTGTATGAACAGGTATGGGCCAAAATTTGTCCTTCATTTATTCTAAGGGGAGGAGAGACAAAAGAAATGGAGGAACCAAAGCTGGAGACAAGAGGCATTTGGCTGGCTTAGCTGGATTAAAAAGTAGCATCTACAATTATTCTTGATGCTCCTGCAAGAAAGGGCTTTCCTACTTTCCCATGTACAGGTAAATCCCTAACTAATTGATCATAAGTTTCCTCCATGAGGCAAAGAAAAACAGAATTGAGGGGGAAAAAAAAAGCCTCTCAGCTAACCTTCCAAAATTTGGAACCAATCCAGAGATACAGTCTGATGAAAAATTGCAAGTACACCTACCTCACGTATCACAGCTCTTGATTATTCAAAGACTGAATAAGCCATTCATGACTAAGGAAATGTGTTATCAGCAAAGCCAAGGGAAAACAGATTTGTCACTTTTTAGCTCATCACATTCATATCCAGAATGTCTCCAAGAATGGGGCTTCCATATCTTTGGGCAACCTGTCCCAGTGCCTCACCACCCTTACTGTACAAAAAAAAATTCCATATACGCAATCTAAATCTCCCCTCTTTTAGTTTGAAACCATTTCCTCTTGTCCTGTCACAACAGACCATGCTAAAGTGTCTGTCCCCTTCTTCTTTAAACCTACCCCCTTTCCCTCACTTTTGAAAACATATAGGTCAAGAAATGGGCAAGGAAAACACCAGGTGTCAGAGTTACATAGCTCCATAAAATAGCTTAAAACAAAATATCTTGAGATTAGACTAAATGCTATACAAATACAACACTTTGCATTATCCTGCTAAGGGTCACATTCACAGTTCATGTTCAAGAGCTCATTTTAAACTCACATTGAAAGAGGATTAGTCCAGAGCATAATTAGGAAAAAAACCCTCAAGAGCTTCACACACAGTCATAATTTGTTAAAGATAGTATTTTTGACAAAATTAACTGTACGCAGTTTGATGACATTTTGGTTATGTGACATTTTTCAATTTCTCGCTGCAAGACTCCTTCCCTCAATCACACCACACAAAAACTCACCTTCAGATGGCCCTGAGCTGGCTTAGAATGTAGCCCCCAGTTTTTCAAGAAAAGCCCAAATATTAGAACTGATTGCACCCAAGCTTTTGAAGATTACTCCAACTTCTTCAAAGTTTCTCTCTATTTTGAACACAAAATTCAATCAGCACGTAAGCACTAAATGAGTGCACCCAATAGAATACCCACCGTAAGCACTACTTGTTATCAGTCACTTCTCAGGATTGGGCAAATAAAGAATAATGACTTCCTCTCTCCTCAGGCAGCACGTTTTGCAACACATTCAGAGAAACAGAATAGTTTTGGTTAAAAAAAAAAAAAAAAAATCCCAGAGGTCACAGCTTCCTTTAAAGTCAGTGAAAACACGCAGCTCCAAAACACACAGCTCCAAAAGTTTGCGCCAGATAAAGAACTCTATGCTTCACACAAGAGAGTTACTTAAATGGTAACACTTGCAAAGTGAGAGACTGGTTTAAACCCAGTTTTGTTGGTTTTCTTTTTTGGCTGTATATTAGCAATTATTAATTTTGAATAGTTCCAACCTGCAATCTCTTAGAAATACATGTATATTTATCTCTAAATGCTGCGTATCTAAAACCAATCATTTCAGGGTTTTGAGTACTGGCTTTATTTAGAGCTAAAGCAAGTTCTTGGGCTTCAACTGCTTCAGCGGCACCAATAACATTGCATCCCCAGTCTTGCATACAACAAGAAATTGAAAGGAAGGAGAAGGAAAAAAAAAAAAAAATCCAAAAACCAGTTGATTCCATCATTCCAGTGGTGAAAGCAAACACCACAAGAGACAGACAAAAGCAAGCCATACCTGTCATACAGGCATACATCACACACAGATCAAAATGTTTCTCATTTGAGCTGATGGCTACCTTTCAGATTTCTTGAAGATACCACAGGCTGTCATTGATACTCAGCATCTGTAAACAGATCTCGCAACACCACACTGCATTGTATAACCCTTTCCTTGCATACTGTGGGATCAAGTGTACCCTCAGCAAGTTTGCAGACAACAACAAGCTAAGTGGTGCAGTTGACACACTAGAGGGAAGGGATGTCATCCAGAGAGATCTCGACAGGCTCAAGAGATGGACCCATGCCAACCTCATGAAGTTCAACATGGTCAAGTGCATGGCACTGCAGCTGGGTCAGGGCAATCCCAAACACAGATACAGGTTGGGCAGAGAATGGCTTGAGAACAGCTTTGAGGAGAAGTGGAAGTGGCAGTTGATGAAAGGCTCAATGTGAGCTGGCAATGCGTGCTTGCAGCCCAGAATGCCAACCTTATCCTGGCATCAAGAGAATTGTGACCAGCAGGTCAAAGGAGGTAATTCTGCCCCTCAACTCTACTCATGTGAGATTCCATTGGGAATACTGTATCCAACAATACAAAAACGGACACAGAGCTTTTAGAATGAGTCCAGAGGAAGGCCACAAAGATGATCAGAGGGCTGGAGCACCTCTCCTGTGAAGACAGACAGAAAGCTGGAGCTCTTCAGCCTGGAGAAGACTCTGAGGAGATCTTATAGCAGCCTTCCAGTACCTGAAGGGTAGCTACTTCTAATAATGGCATGTAGTTGCAGGATAAGGGGAAGTGGTTTTAAACTGGAAAAGGAAGATTTAAATTAGATACTAGAAATTCTTTACTGTGAGGGCAGTGAGACACTGGAGCAGGTTGCCCAATGAGGCTGTAGATGCCTACTCCCTGGAGGCTCTCAAGATTTGGCTTTGAGCAACATGGTCTAGAGGGAGATGTCCCTGCCAATAGCAGGGAGGTTGGAACTAAATGATCTTAAGGTCCCTCCCAATCCAAACCATTCTATGATTCTATTCATATGTTACCTGAAGTATATGCAGGAAAGAGATGGGAAGATGCAGTAAAGCCAAAATTTGTGCAGGTATTTTAAAAATACAAACAACAACCAACACTACTCATTCTAAAAGCAGCATGTCATGACTGAAACAAGAATTCAATAGCCTAGCTCCTCCACTACAAACTTGAGGCATTGCCACAGCCCATCACTTAAACTTTCAAAACCAAAGTTCTACATCCATAAAGACATTGTGATGTTCACTTAAACTGAGAGTGATTTCCTTGCCAGAAGTTTCAAAATCTGCAGCCAGCCAGAACAGCATTCAAACATTGAAACAGTGCAATTTCTGACTCTCTCTCATTGTTGAAACCAGCAAAGTTACAAAAAAAAAAAAAAAACCAAAAAAAAAAAACCCACAACCATGCATTTGCTACTGTTCAGTGGAGAAGAAAAAGTGTCATGGTCTATTAAAACCGCATTTTGAATTGTTCCAACCTTCTACCCCAGGAAATACAGCAGTGGGTGTTGTAGTATCCACAGGAAGTGCACTTCCCCTCCTCTACATGCTTCAAATGCCATTTGGTCATCTCTGCTAGGGCAAAGAAAGTCCCTCTGTTTGTAAGGAAGCATCTCCCCATGCCTTCTACATGACATGTACCTAAAGGTTTTTGACAATCTAATGCACTACGGTGAAAATCAAGCTACTATCAGGAAGCCTACCAATAGCAACCAGAGGTCAGCATCAGAACCATCTGCTTACAGTAGTTACCCCTAAGATCTTCTCTCCTGGGATTTAAGAGCAATACTAGATTATTATTTTTTGTCATTTAGATTCAAATTCAACTGTGCTTATAAATAATTTCCAAGGTATCTTTTGTCTTACTCATTTGTCAGTTTATCTATCTAAAGTGAAAGCAATGACGCTTAACAATGTCTTAAACTCGGAGTCATGGGGAGCAACTAGGAGTTAGTTATTACTAAACTCATCTGACAAAGAGGGAAGATCTTTTAAGTAGCATCTTCAGCAGTCTTTCTCCCACTCCTGCAATGGATGAAGTTCACATAAGCATTTACTCACAAGTTCTTGGACACCAAACCAAACTTGAACAGCACCTTTAAGAATTCCATCTTCCAAAATTTACGCTTAAATGAGAGTTTGAGCTGGAAAAAGTTGCTTTCTAGCATGCTACTCCTAATTAGCTTCTGAGGAGCAAAAGCAACAAGTCATAGTTCAGGGATTAACTGAAGGAAGGGCTATTTAGGGCTATCATCAGCATTAATACGTTTAATCCTAAAATGGGCCATTCCATTCCAAACTGAAATTGCCTCGCACAGAAACAAGGCTTTAACTACCTGAAGGGAGGTTGTAGTGAGCTGGGGGTCAGCCTCTTATCTCATGTAACTAGTGATAGGACTAGAGGGAATGGCCTCAAGTTGTGCCAGAGGAGACTCAGGCTGAACATTAGGAAATACTTCTTCTCCAACCATGGGCAGGTGCTGGAACGGGCTGTGAGGAAGGTGGTGGAGTCACTGACCCTGGAGGTGCTAAAGAATGCTTAGATATTGCATTTAGAGACATGGTTTAGAGAGAACTATAGGTGATAGATGGATGGTTGGACTGGATGATCTTGTAGGCCTTTTCCATCCTTGGGGATTCTATGAGTCTCAACATAGGCCTTCTGCATGCTTGTTATAGGTCAAGCTAACAAATACAATCCCAAGCACAGCAAATCCTAACAGGAGAACACACATCTCAACACCAGATTTAGTCCAAATACCTGAAATCCCAGCTACTCATTATAAGGGCACAGCAGATTGCTTTAAACTGACACATACTCAAGACACTAGTCACCTTACTCAACAGGGCAAGCAATGAACAGAAAAGGAAGAACAACATCTCTATGCATTCCACTACTACACAAGGCTGAATGGCTCAAAGCCAAACCCAGGATGATAATCCAGCAGGCCGGACCTACGGGAACACCCTGACCAACTCTTCCCACGGCCGCAGTCACCCGGGAGGGAAGGTCAACCCTACCGCCTGCCCAGGCTGCCCACGGCCCAAGCGTTCACTTCAGGCCCTAGCTAGACCGACCCCCACCACCTCGGGGACGGCCCACAGGCCCTGGTAGCTCCGAAAACAGCAGCCAGCCTCCCGCCTCCTTCCCCGCCCCGTCTCACCTGGGATGGCCAGGTTGGAAAGCGGGTAGCTGCGCAGCGCCGCCGGCAAGGAGCCCATCCAGTCCGCGTTGCCGTCCGCCATGGCTCCCGCCGCCCGCTGCCGCCGCCTCCGGCCGCCCTCCTTACCGCCCGGCGGGCTCATCACCGCCCGGCGCCGCTGCCACCTCGCAGCCTGACGGCGCCGCCCGGCAGCCCCCGGCCCGGCCGGGCCGTGACGGTAAGGGGCGGCCGGGACGGGGGGCACAGCGGCCGCCCGCCGCCTTATGTAACAGGTGCGGGCCGGACGGCACGGCTCGCCATGGCACGGCCCACCGCCGTCACAGCCGCCTCGCGACCATTGGCCGTCCCGCCGGCTGCCCCGCCCCTGCCTACGGTGTGGCCGACAGAGCAGAGGTCTCGCCTCGAAACTCCGTGCGGCGGGAGCCCGGCGAGCTGCGGCAGAATGTGCGCGTGGCTGTCGTGAGAAGTCATAAGCGAAGCACAGACGCTGCCACAGTTCCGTGCTCTGGCAGCACGACGTGTCTCCCTGGGACCCAGCCGTAGGAAATGTGCTCACAACAGACCCACAGCACACAATTTCCCAATCTGGAACAGATCAACAAGGATTGTCGAGTCCACTTTCCGGCTCCACACAGCACCGCCCAAAATCCAAACCCTATGTCTGAGAGCAGTGTCCAAACTCTCCTTGAACTCCAGCACTCAGGGCCTTGCCCACTGCCCTGTGCAGTCCGTTCCATGCCCACCGCCCTATGGTGCAGACCCTGTCCCTCACCCGCAGCTGGCCCTCCCCTGAGGCAGCTCCATGCCGTTCCTTCGGGCCCTGTCGCTGTCACACAGCAGAGCTCAGCGCTGCCCCTCCGCTCCCTATATGGAGCTGCAGCCGCCATCAGGCCTCCCCTCTGCTCTGCATTGAACCAACCCTGTGAAAGTACCAAAATCACTGCTCTTTTCTGTGCCACCGTGCCAATGAATGCAGCACGGAGCCCGCCTGTCTCAGAGAACAGGGGACATTAACAGCGCAATGTGGAACTGGAGATTGTGTCATGTCAGCTGAGGTCTGAATGTCATCTCACTGCAGGTGGTACCGCATGGGGTTCCATGTTGGCAGCCACATGAAATGTCACCTCTCTGTGCCAGCTGGCTCGCTTGTCCTTGCTGATGGCACCAGCTGTGTATTCCTGCAGGCACCGAGGCCTTCTGTCACCACGCTGTGAGGGAATGTACTGCTGTGCGCTTGCTCAGTGTGTGCCTGCACACACATGCAATGGCCCTGTGTGCACCAGCAGAAGGGTGCTGTGCTGTGCAGCTCAGATGTGCACCTTCCCCACTTGGGTATTGTGGGCAGTTCTTCACAGTGGTTAGGAAAATCATCAAAACTGAAGTTGGTGTACTTGCTGCAACCATCCTGCATTTCCCACTCCTCAAATGACATGGAGAGGATGGGGTGTGTATGACAGACAGAAGGCTGAAGACGAGCAAGTTAGAGGAACAAGTTAGAATCATAGAATCACAGAATCATTAAAGGTTAGAAAAGACTATTAAGATCATCTAAATCCAACTGCTGATCTATCACTGCCATACCACTAATCTATATCCTTCAGTGCCACATTGACTGTTTTTTTTTAATACTTCAGGGAAGATGACTCCATCATGCTTTTTAAGAAGAAATGTTTCCTAATATCCATCCTGAACCTCCTCTGGTGCAACTTGAGGCCATTCCTTTTCATCATAGAGAGTGCTGCAGGGAGTGCTTTGGTATGGGAAAAGGAGTCTCCTTGCACTGCCTTGTGTCATAACCCCTGCTACACGAGGGGCCCTCAGCCACCACATCAGCTGGAGGAGGCCTAAAACCTCTGATCTGTTCCCTTCACAGCCTCCCAAGCTTTGCCACCAAGGGAGCACGTGACAGATCAGCTACTTCGGTGCTGCCACAGTCCAGTGACCACAGCCAGTTGCAGTGTGCCCACACTGTGCCATAATACGTCCTGGCTTCTGTGGCTAGAATTGTTTCTAGGCACCCCAACTGCAAAGGGCATTCAGACTGCAGGATGCCAGCAGCTCACAACAACCTAACAAGGAAAGGGGATGCATCAGCTCTGCAGGGTGAGACTTCAGCTGCGAGCATCTGCTGCCATGTGCAGATACTTGCTGGCAGGAACTTCTGGAAGAATTTTCTTATGGTCCGAAACCTCCTTGTGATTTTCTAAAGATAAGCATTACATTGCCTATTCCTTTCCCCAAAACCTCAGCCTCTCCATCTCCACAGAACTGCATAATTTTGTTCTGTAACCAGTACCAAACCCTGCAATGATGTACATTAATAATACAGGGAGGGAACTGAAGTGCATTAATGGTACTTTTGTACTTTTTTTTTTTTTTTTCCCCTCAAACTGAGCCCACAAATTATCTATGGCCTCATCACTTGAGTCTGTCCAAGAGCTCCATAGCCAAGCATGTGGCCGCAGAGATGAATACCTAAGCAGGCAGGAAAAATATCATTCTGTCTATGTTTTTAAATTCTGTATTGAGGTCAGTATGAAGCTGTATTTTTCCATGCTTCTAGAGTACTCACATCTGCATCACATACAGCACAGAAGATGTCCTGGCTCAAGCTGTACTCTCAATTCCCCCACTCATTATACAGCCTTACGCCTTATATAGATTTACCAAAAGAACTCAGCTGTTCCCTCGTGCCTGGGCTCAGAGCACAATCCAATGTCACGGACAGCAGTTAAGCAGCTCGAATCACCCCTCCCATGCCCTAACTCTCCCAGTGAAAAGATTAGAAGTGCTGATTAGGCTGGTGCCACTTAACCGCTAATACGCATATGTTTTTCACTGTTAGCTAATTCCAAATGTATTTTGATTTTATCGTGTGGCTCTTGGGTTGGCTGCCATACATAGAATTCAAAGTCAGAATAGTGAATTTTCAAGGTGCTTTAAAGCAAATGCAAACAAGATGATAACATCAAGTGCTGTGGTAACCTTAGCCTCATTCTCCTTTCCACAATGAATATCCAAATATCACGTCCCCAAACTCAACAAGATGCCTTGCTGCTATTACAAAGCTTTCATTTAAAGCTTTTCAAAATCTTCCATTTTAGTCCAAAATCTACTGCGCCATGTAAATCCCAAATCCTTACATGCAATTTATCAGCAGACAATAGATCAAAATAGTTATTGAAAGAGCTTCTGTGTCATCCGTGTGTTTTAAAGGTCACTTTGCTGCTGATGAGAACTGCAGGACTCACTCGCACAGGGAGAAGCTAATTGCTCAACATTTCATGTCAGTACGCTCAGACTCTTCCAAGCTGTTCATTACCATTTCCACCCTGACTCTAATGGAATTATTTAACATTTAAAACCAGCAGACGCACTCAATCACGCAGCTCTTCAGACACTGCCGCACTGAAAATACCTGTTCTTCAAGTGCGGTGGACCAAATAAAGGTGTTCATTTCCCATTTTATATCAAGTCAGAAAAGTGCTGTGACCACAATAGCAATTTTCGTATTTCCTCAGGCCACTGCAAAGAATTAGATGCCTATCACATAATGCGTATTTTCTAACATTGACTTCTTCCACTTATCTGTCTGCCATTGGCACTCACTCTGGGTGTCAGTCGGTAGGGATGCAGTATCTGCCTTTCTCTCTCATCTCCCTGCCCTGGCATCTGTGAGTCATCTGTTTGACAACAGCGAGCTATCGACTGCTTTGTGTACACCACATGAGGGTGTTTCAAACTGTGTCAAATGCCAGAGTTAATTTGGAAGTCCTCCTGCTTGGAACGGAACCAACAGGCAAACAGCTACGTTCTTCCCATTGATGAAAATCGTACTGGGGCAACCTGGTACTTTTCAAAGCATGGGATGAAACATCACACAGAAGAAAACAGATGGGAGAGGCGTTTCTAAGGCATAATCCGATGTTCCCTGAAATCAAGTAATATTTGTAGTGACTTCCCCGAGCTTTGTCTTGTCCTTGAGGAATCATTTTAAATACAATGTGATTTTGTATTATTTCCATTAAAATCTGCTTAGATGGGATTAACTAATCATTATTCCCCCACAGAGCTTTTTAGAAGCTTTCCTTGGCTTATTGCTGGAAGTTAATTGCAGAGTCAGGAAGCATTACCTGCTAACATAAACAATAAATAAAAGTAAACTTCTCCTTCATACACTGCTTCTTCTGGTGTTTGTATACACACATCTTTCTGATGCTTGCTTGCTCTGATAAGTGATGGCTTAAAATCCAACAAAGACCACAGAATGTAATTAATACCCTGTTCTAGTTAGCAAGTGTAATTCCCGTAAACAGCTTTTAAAAACAAACACATAAATTAAAATGAAGCTGGAGCACATGACAAGGCTTCCTGCACAACTAGAGCAAGAGAAAGAGAGTCTATATGAAGGTGGGCTGCTTCCCCAGGAAATCCCAGGTGGCAGTGATCAGCACTGAAGAGCTGATGGGCTGCCTGCCTCTCACACACACACACACACACACACACACACACACACACACACACACAC
>NW_024884364.1:12430242-12522106 GCF_019232065.1 Centrocercus urophasianus | reverse complement strand
ACACACACACACACACACACACACACACACACACACACACACACACAGAATCATAGATAACAGTATTTCCAGTCGGAAGAGACCCACAAGGATCATCGAGTTCAACTCCTGGCTCCGCACAGGGACACCTAAAATTCAAATCTGATGTCTGAGAATGGTGTCAAAATGCTTCTTGAATTCTGGCAGCACTGGGTCGTGAGCACTGCCCTGGGCAGCCTGTTCCATGCCCACTGCCCTTTGGTGAAGAATCTGTTCCTAACCCCAACCTGAACTCCTTGCTTTAACACCTAGCTTTCACAAAAGAGCTTTTATCTCACACTCCCATGGCCATCCGCAACCATCTGATAACTTAAATGGTGATGGTGGGCTGTTTCCAGGCCTCCAGGGTTAACAGAATTCGTGTCCCAGCTGAACAATTTCAGCTCATGTACTGGGGCAGTTGGTGACAAAACAGAATGGCTTTAAAAGTGCAAGTTTCTTTTTTTTCTTTTTCCTTCAAAAGGATGAATTGGGAACACAGTCACAACCCTTCTGCAAATGTATACATAGATGCTTATCCCGGTAAGGAAAATATGAAGTCAAAGGGAAGTAAAAACTGTTCTAAGTTCATTGGAGGGACAGAAAGAACGGAAAGAGTGAGGCCCGGGAGCCCAGCGGGGCCGTGCCCGTCTCTGGCTGCGGTGCTGAGGCGCCACCTGCTGGTCGCCAGGGGCGCAGCGCCTCACGGCGGGGCGCGGCCGCTGCTGACTGGGGGCTTCGGGGCTGTTCTTTCCCCTCTGTGTGTGTGTGTGTGTTGGGGATGGGGGGAGGAGGGAGAGGGAGGGGCTGGCAGCGGGGTTGGTCAGGCACCAGGGTCCTCTGGGTTGCCTGAGCGCCTTTGCATTGATGTATCGGTAACAGGTATGTCCAGGCACCAGCGTCCCTTGATGGTGGATTCATCGGGCTCTTCAACCTGGCTATGGTACCTGTGAAGATCACTTTAAACCCGAGCTCGAACACTCCTCGGGGCACCCTGCAGACCCTCGTACCAGAGGAACAGTGAGGCCATCAGGCAATTAAGATTATTAAAATATCTATGATGATAAATAAGCTAACAGGTGTGCTACAGGTGTGCTACAGGCGCTCATCTCAACAAATGACAGGAAGGAAGTCCAGACTCTCCACATTCCTTAGAATATGGCTATCCATCTTTTTCTCTGCTATGTATTTACTTTTGTTCTTGAAGCATCCTTCTTTTGCAGTGACAGTCTAACACAAGTTAAACTGCTTTGCTTCTACAAACCCAGGCAGAAAAGAAGTACTCAAATTAGTCTTCCAAGCATGCAAATTCTGTGTAATTTGCAGGAAATAAAGTGTTTTCTATTGAGCACATATAGCATCTTAACAATGCACTGAAAACTCATTGTATTATAAGGTAAATAATTCTCCAAAACACTGATTGTCTGACAGATTGTTCATTCCTGTTAAGTCATTCATTCACGTAAAGTCACCAGACATTCCATGCACTGAGCCCTGGTACTCAGTGCCCAGTGCTTAGCAGTAAATAATGCAAATCCCATTCCTGGATCACAGTACCAATTTTAAATTTGACATGATTTAATTTTAGTTTATTTGCCTTAATTGCAGAAAGACCACTGTGCTAACAATAATTTTTCAAACCAGCTTGCGGGGACAGTTTCTTGGCTTGCTGAAGTCAATGTGAGAACATACTGCTGCCAAAAGCTGTGCTCCTGCTGTATCTCTTGCACCCTGCATTGATTATCATGCAACCACTGACCCAGCTGAGATTATTCAGTGTGCTGATCTGACCCAAATTACAAAGCAGTCATTTGATCTTTAGTGCCAGTGCAAGGAATGGAGTCAGTCCTGTCTGTCCCCTCCACAAGGGTGAGCTACCTGGGAAACGTCCTCCAAGGTCTTGAAGAAGCTAAAGATAGCAAATGACAAAATATAATGAAGAACAAAGAAAAGTAAAATGATTATATTCCTTCCCCTTTTCATGTGTTCCATAAATGTAGTACTCTGTAAAGCAGACTCAAGAGAAATTATTGTTTCAGAGGCACAGCTCTTTCAAAAAGACTGGCACATAAAGTTATCCTTGGTGTCCTTGTTGGTTTCAGTCCTTAAGCATCTGGTCCACCAATGACTTGTAAATGAGCCCAAAGCTGACTTTGGGACATCACCAAAGGCATCTCGGTCTTCTTTCTGAACTCATCCACTGGGCCTGCTCAGTGTTGTTTGGGCTCACCTGCTTCTCCCAGCCATCCTCTCCTGCAACCCCCCAGTGACAGGTATTTCCTTTCTGTGTAAGCTGCTGATTTGTGCCCTGGTGTCTTTTTTATTTTTTTATTGTTCGGTTGGTTTCACAGTGATAGGAAACTGTTCATTCATACTGGTCAATATTTGCAGAGTAAAAAATTAATTGGAAGCTTTGCTCATGTAGGTATCAAAAAGCTTGTATTAAGCCAAGGTTTCCCATGTAATCATGGTGTCCATACGGCAAAGCTGTCATCTCTATATACTTAGTAAAACAGAAAGCTTCAGCACTCTTTATGCAGGCTTATGGAATGATGTGTTAATCTACTCCCATTAACAAGACAGCAAATTCCCAGTTGATTACCCAATTCAAATTAAGCACATGTAATCTCCCTGTGACACTCACAATGGTGTTAGCATAATGCATAGAGAGAGAGGCGGATGAAGTCAGTGTGCTCAGGGGTGCTCAGCTTCCAACATTAATGTCATTTAGGCACTCTGAATTTTAATATGGGTCATTAACACCCAGCTCCTGTAATCACTGCTTTAAAGACTTCGGCTCCTTAATTGTCACTCTCCTACACGCTATACAAAGAGCATAGGCCATGTTACAGGTTTTCCAGTTCGTGGCAGGATATGGGAGTCCCATTAGAGTCCACCATGGAGGTGTACTTTATGGGCTGTAGTAGTGGCTTGAAAGACAGAGGTCTGTTCAGATTGAAATGTAAGAGACAAAACATGGTGTAACACAAAAGCTGTATAAAAGATTGCTGTAAAATGTGCACAGGAGGATAGAGAAGGCAGTAAGCAGACAGCCTGGTGTAAGCACCTGACATTAGCTCTCACACATTGTAACTTCCCTGTTTGTTTTATAACCCCAATGCACCTCTTCATATCCATTTGGCTTTCCCAGCTCCCACCTCGCAGCTTTACTTCATCCATGCTTTAAAAAATATCACTGTCTTGTTGAACAACTCAAAGCCTTCACAGCAGTCTTCTGCTCCCAACTGCTCTTTGAAGGCATATCTAAAAACTCATAACTTTTTTTTTGCCAGTTTATATGCCAAGGTAAAGATAAAGAAGATAAAGAACCTGTCCCAAATCAGTGAAAAAATATCTATATATCAATTTTTACCTTTGATATTTAGGGTTTGATGTTCTGTTTCTAAAGGATTTTCTGGGACAGAAAATTATTTGTGATCTGCATGTCTTTTCAAGCTCTTCAATAAAGATATGAAGATTAAAAATAATTGGCTCTTAGATACGTTTTTATCAGTAGATCTTTGAATGCCTTACTAGGGAATTAAACTTTGGTAGTAATTACAAATTTACTGCTTCTCTGACTGGGATTAAGAATCAGGTAGACTACGTTCACATATATTATCCACAACTCAAATAGTCTGTTACCCTAGAAGTATGGTTCCGTTTAAGTATGTTCTCTAATAACCACACAAAATTAGAGAGAAGTGGGAGGCTCTGGGGAAAAAATTACTTGCATTCTTCCCTCATGCCCTATAGCATGCATTGAAGCTGCACCACAGCTCTTTTTCTGAGGTTTGTTTTAGAGACAATCCACAGAATGGATGAAATGTCTGAGACCACTCTACACTTCATGCCTCTGCATGAAAAAAATGGCAGTAGTGATCAATGCACTTAAAGGCCTTGAGTGCTATGGATAGTCTCAGATTACAGAGTCACAGAATCACGGAATTGCAGGGGTCGGAAGGGACCTCTAAAGATCAGTGAGTCCAACACCCCTGCTAAAGCAGTTCAGTACAGTAGGTCACACAGGTAGTTGTCCAGATGGGTCTTGAATATCACCAGAGAAGGAGATTCCACAGTCTCTCTGGGCAGCCTGTTCCAGTGATCTGTCACCCTTACTATAAAGTTCTTCCTCATGTTAGTAATAACTAACTATGTTTAAGTTTTAGGCCATTACTCCTTGTCCTATGACTACGAACCACTGAGAAAAGGCTGGCCTCATCCCTTTGCCTCTCACCTCCCTTTATATACTTAGAAACATTTATCAGATTCACTCTCAGTCTTCTTTTCCTCAGCCTGAACAGACTCATGTTAGTCAGCCTTACCTCATACAGGAGATCCTCCAGGCACTTTACCATCTTCGTTGCCCTCCCCTGGACTCCTGCCAGGAGATCTCTGTCTTTTTTGAACTAGAGAGCCCAGAACTGGACACATTCTAAATGTGGCCTCACGAGTGCAGAGTACAGGGAGAAGATCACCTCTCTTGGCCTACTGGCCATGTTCTTTTTAAGGCATCCCAGGTTACCACTGACATTCTTGGACAGAAGGCATGCTGCTCATGGCCAATCTGTTGTTCACCAGAACACCCAGGTCCTTCTCTGCAGAGCTCCTCTCCAGCAGGTCATCCCTTATCCTGTACTGATGCATGCGGTTATTCCTCTCTATGTGCAAAACACTACCTTTTGTTAAACCTTGTCAGGTTCCTCCCTGCTCAACTCTCCAATCTGTTAGATCTTGATGAATGGCACAGCCTTCCAATATGTATGAAAATACTTAAGTACAAACATCTGGACTGGAGTTTGTGCTGTACTACATGTTCTACTCTTTTTGTTCCTCAGGTTGATACTTACATCTCTTTTTGGTACTGACACTATTTCCTTATGACTGTAAGTCTGTGATTCTCTGTGAATATTAGAAAGCTACAGAGGAGGAGAAGGACCACCACTGGTCAGGGGAGGTGGCTGCCTTTTGTATTGCTCACATTGCCTGCAAAGGACACAGGAAACAGTGATAAGCCAAACCTGGTCAGAAGTTGTTTGGCTGTCCTTCTTTTGGCTTGCTGATCCACTGGAGAGGACAAAGCAGCCCCAGCCCCATACAAAAAGGCCAGCTTTCCTGGCTCACCACAATAAATGCTAAACATCACTGCCCCAGTTCATGGGCTTGTGTTCTGATTGGGTTTGTGGGCTGAATTCAGCCACCCAACAGTAGCAGAAAGTGATTTAGTCACAGCCTAAAAAATGGTTTGTCAGAAAGCCAGCCATATTCTCTCTTCCCCACAAGTTTCTCTACAGTTTGGCAGTATCTCAGCACAGCCCCAGCCCTCATTCCCACCACTTAGGATTTGTAGGATCGTGTCTCAGCAGCACTATTGACTGATGGGCTGGTAGTAAATAAATGTATCCATATGGTAGTTGAAACAGACTGGTCTGTGATGTTGAAGGACACATTACATGCAAAGATATTGGCACAGAAATTTTTTAGTAGCTTACTTTAAAAGAAATTTTTCTTCTTTTTATTTTATTTCACTTTTGTAAACAAATAATATTTCCAAGCCATTCTATGATTTTATGTTTAGAATCCACCATCATTCACTTTGCTGAGGACTAGAAATCATATTCCAGAGAAAGTGCAAAGGGCATTTGGTGGAACACTTGCATTTTTGGCCTACAACTGATTGGTCGGCAAATATGCTCTTATCAAATTAAAGAACATTAGAAGAAAGAGAGGATACTAGGAAATATCTATTAAGATGTTCCAGCAAACCAGTCTGCATGGCAGTCTGGGATAGCAATAAGCCTTTTGCCTCTTTGATGCTAATGAAAAAGCTGACAATACTAAGTGGCTTAGCAGCAGCCCAGTCTGCTTCTGCCGTGACTGAGTGAGGCCTCAGTCTTCTGTATCAAGAACTATCTCTGTACCACAAAAATCATCTTTAATCTATTTATAGGCAGGTATTTTTCCTAATACAGCTAAGCTGCCTGCATTTAAGATCAATGCTGCCAAAAGGACATATTCCTGCTTTCTCAAGGTACTGCTGTGTTCATGTCCTCCAAAACAATAGCTTTGATATGTGGCTACGTGACTACATGGTATTTGCAGAACTGCCACAGCAGTTATAGTGCTCAGAGGTTGTACCCTCAGAGGTGCATGTTGTGTTGTTGAGGCTCTGCAGGAATTCATTGGTAGAGTCATTCAAATCTGTATAAAAGGAGAAATATCATTAAATTATTGTAACAGCCTCTATGCAGCTGCTTCGTTAGGCTTAAGTGGGGATATTTTATGTCATTCACTTTTTCCTGATGCAAACAACAAATGCGGTAACAGAGATACCTGAAAGTCTTTAGTATAATTGCTGGTCAAAGAAAAAAAGATCCCACCATTTAAATGATGTAAAACAGTAGCAAGACAGAGCCAGGAAAATCTCTAGTTCTCTCGTGAGGTGCTGGCTCTGTCTGAGATTAAGCACTCATACAGACACATATATATAGTAGGTTGTTTTTTAATACGTGTGCATGTGTGCATGTATACATGTACTCTATCTATGGATATTTTCATAAATATGCATTATAAACCCCTACCTACTATATATATGTATATATGCACTCAAGCATGTATAAATGCTCTATTACAATCAGAAAAAAATCAATTCACTTTTAGGGCACTCTAAAAATTCACGGAGAGCTTTTTATGTTAATTCAATTTAAATTTCCTTTTTGCCTTGCTTATCAGGTATTAAATTCTACAGGGATAAGCATGGCAGACCTGTCATTTAGGAAAGGAAAAAAAGGAAAAAAGAAAAAAGGACATGGAAATCTCATAACACAGTGCTCTATACAGCACACCAACAAATGCAACGTATCATTATTTACATAATGGATTGTGTTGCAGCCTCAGAGGATTTAACTAATAGCAGTAATCCCTGCTGTAGGAGCCTGGTGGCCCCAGTGGGACACTCTGGAGCTCACTGCTGTGCCTCAGCAGGTGCCCCAGTGCATTATGTATGCCCTGAAACCGTTCTCAGTTGTATCTCCCTTGCTGAGGACCTTCCAGGGCTGTGGCTCTGCTGACTGCCAGGCAGATGTGGGTGTGGGAAAGAGGGAGAATGGAGCAGCAAATGGAACCTCCCTCTTTTAATGAAACTGCAATGAGCAAGGTGTGAAAGAGCAGGATCATGAAGCATGAGGTGCTGTCACAAGGTTTTGCCTGAAATGCATGCATGCATAACCTACAACCATGTAAGTTATACTCTGGTAAAGAAGCAGCAGTGTGCTGCCAGTATATTCAGGAATAGGAAAGTGGCTGCTTGGTTTGCGCTTCAGCCAGAAGAGATCTGCCATACAACAGCACATAGACAGGTTCTGCCTGTCCTGAAAGCACAAACCAAGATGTTAAGAAAGTAGTTAATTTCTGGCATTTTGCTGCTAAATAGAGGCTTTCTGAAGAGAAAGATCTGTGAAAAAATGTCCACCCCCACCTTTTTTTCATTCATTAGTCTTTAATGAGGCTGTTTTCCAGTGCTATATTAGCCAGCCTTTATAGCCCCACATTAGCTCATGATTTCATTGCTGCTCCTTGATTTTATTTAGCTTCTCCAATAATTTATTTCATCCATAAACTACTCTCAGTACTCACTGCATTTGCCTAGCAACTTTCCTTACTTTAATATTATTAAATTAAATATATTTAATAAAAACAGTATACTCAAATGTTTTTCCTTTCTCTCTCACTGCTGCAAATCCTCAATGGATTGGAAGACTCAAGTCTTTGTTTTCTAACCCAGTGAAGGGGAATGCTTCGGTGGAGCATTAAAATGCTAGTACATATGATACCACCCAGTGTTTGGTCTCTGCTTGGACACAACTTCACCATGTTCAGTAATTATTTTTGGATGGCAATGTGATGACTATCAAATGGCAACTAAACATAAGCACAGCAGTTGTCACGTGCTTAGCAAAAGCGTTACAAGCTGAGGGCTATATAACGCTGCGTACCTACTACTGCATTTTTTGCAAGAGACTCCTGATTAACACAGATGTGCAAACCAACACTAAGTTTGTGCCACACTTGCACTTTGCAGTATCTGTAATTATCTTCATAACTCCCCTGTTACAGTTCAATCAGGCAAAGAAGATGCATCATCTACTCACGTGCTGCTGTCTCCCTCTCTCTGAACACTGTGGTGCTAATACAGCTTTTTGTCTATAGGGTAGAAATCATAGAATCACAGAATGGCCTGGGTTGAAAACAACCACAATGATCATCTGGTTTCAACCCCCCTGCTGTGTGCAGGGTCGCCAACCAGCAGACCAGGCTGCCCAGAGCCACATCCAGCCTGGCCTTGAATGCCTCCAGGGATGGGGCATCCACAGCCTCCTTGGGCAACCTGTTCCAGTGTGCTACCATGCTCTGAATGAAAAACCTCCTCCTAATATCTAACCTAAACCTCCCCTGTCTCAGTTTAAAACCATTCCCCCTTGTTCTATCACTATCTACCCTCGCAAACTGTCATTCCCCCTCCTGTTTATTTGCTTCTTTCAAACATTAGAAGACCACAATGAGGTCTCCCTGGATCCTTCTCTTTTCCAAGCTAACAAGCCCAGTTCCCTCAAGAGTTCCTCATAGGAGAGGTGCTCCAGTCCTCTGATCATCTTAGTGGCCCTCCTCTGGACCTGCTCCAAGAGCTCCACGTCCTTCCTGTACTGGGAACCCCAGGCCTGGAAGCAGTACTGCAGATGGGGCCTCACAAGAGCTGAGTAGAGGGGGACAATCACCTCCTTCACCGTGCTGGCCACTCTTCTTTTAATGCAGCTCAGAACATAATTTCTCCTATTGAAAAACACACATGCTTGCAATAATTGTTGAGGATCCTATCGCTTGTTCTTTATTTTTTCCTCTTTCTTCCCCAGAGATGTCAAATCCATAGTAAAATACTACCTGAAATTTTTGCTTCCCTCAGGCACCACCACAGAAAGCTATGTCTGGTTCTAAAGGTCTGTCACAAGCTTGAAATGCCAAATGAGTGTAGTGAAATGGATGAATTAACTTCAGGGCGTTAAGCCTGGATTGTTGGTTTCACCCAAGTTTCAGCTGAAACTCAAAACTATGAGCATTTTGGCTCTTTTCAACATGGTATCAACTAACTGCAATAAACAAACATACATAAATCTGCATTTAGACAGGGTTTTACCTGCTCTAATGGGATGAAACTGTTTTCCCAACTAACAAAGAGAAGTTTTGAGGAAGTTAGCACAGAAGATTCACACCTATGATGTCTGGTGCTATCAACTTATTTAACATTTTTCTTTAATCTTCCTTTGAAGCAGTGAGTATTGTAGAGCTGAATATTTGTCTGATAATCAAACACAGACAGATGGTGGTTAGCAAGTAGACTTCTATTTGCCCATGAGGATTATTTCACATTTACTAAAAAGAGACCATCTTTCCTAACACCTGTCTCATTTTTGGAAAAGTACCATTTCGTAATCTGAACAAACCGGAGAAAGTGAAATATAGCTTTATCTTAGCCTGGACATCTCTAGACTCAGAGACCAAGCTGTGAATTTAAGAGCCTTGGTTTTGTCTCCCCTCCTTCTCCCACCTATTTCTGTGCACTGTTCCCTTGTACTAATTCCCAGCTGTCTCTTTGTTTTCATTTAAAATCTTGCAAAATAACAAGAGCTGAAACAACACCCTTCCTTACAGGCTTAGATTTAGCAAGCTCAGCTGCAGCCCAAGGGGTCTGACCAAGAGGACCATAGTGGCACTGGTATGGGAACCAAGAGGGAGCCAGAGACATGCAGCATTAATCCGTGGTCAGCAAAGTGCTGGTGCCACATGTCATGGATGCTGGTTAAAAGACAGCTGTCCCTGGGGCTATTTATAGCAGAGAAATGGCTCAGCTCTGCCTTGTACTATGACTTTGACATTGTATCTCCTCAGCCAGTGATGATATACAACCATTTGCATTGTGTATTTATAGTCTTAGGCAATTTATAGGCAAAATTTTTCTCCCTTAGTGACCCACTGGCAGCCAGGTCTCTGCTTTAGGGATTGAGGAAGGCAGACTGAGAAGAACCCAGATTTAATTTCAGTGCTACTGCAATCTGTGTTCATATTGTGGTATGTATACACACACACACGTATATATTTATGTATACACATGTGCACACAAATATAGCCTCTTCATTCCCCAAGGCTTTGTAAGAAGGGATTCAGTTCTCAAACAGTACTCTGCTGGGTCAGAATCAAGTCTTTTGCTCAGTTTCTTCTGCCAGTATTGTGACACACGCTGCCAATTGCATTGCTCACCCAGGTCTGGGTAAGTACTGCTGCAGCATAATAGAGATTTCTTTAAGTGAATTTTACAGGGTTGAATTGCGTGGGTGAAGGTGGACACTCAATACCTCACAGGCTCATGGAAGTCAGCCTGTTGCGACCCATTTTGTTTGGAGAATAAGGCTGTGGTAGACACTGCAGACTATATTTACTCTTGGCATGGCCACTGTGCTGCTATGGAGGGGAGGGCAACGCTCAGCATTTCCTTGTGCTGCCCATGCTGCCATTCTGCATGTGCCATTTGTCTCCAGAATGAGAGATTCCAATCTTTTTATTCACAATGAAGCAACAGGGAAAGCATTTTGGCCGAATTCGTTACCCTGTGTCATGGAAAAGGGAGCCAAGCTTGCTCAACTTGTGAAATTTAGAGAGCCTGAAGATGTAGGCTGGTCCTCCAAAGAAACACAGATTAAACAGTATCTCTTTTAGTTGGTAGAGTGTTTCAAAAACATTATGAATAAATAAAAAACTTTGGATGAGTATAGATCAAAGAGCTTGCAGCAGGCACTGGGTAAACAAGGACTTTGTGGCAGGAGCCTGCTGTCAGGGTGACAGGTTAAATGCTCAAAACACATCCCATAAATTCAGCAGGCGATCAGTGACAGTTAAGGTTATTAAAGCAGACCCTTTCACATGGATTGGCTGTGCATTACTGATTTGTTCTTAAGCATAGAGTTCAGTTTAACAGCTGTGAGGTGGATGACGTAAATGCTGGTGATGCTCTTCAGACTAGACAGGGCCTTTCCAAAAGTGGGCCTGGGGACACACCATGGCTGTGTAGGTTTGAGTGCTCTCAGGTTGTTGTGGCTCTTCCTTTCAATTGCAGAAAATAGTTTAATGTGGCTATCCCTATGTTTCCTCTAGTAAAGCAGCAGCACTTACCCCATAATTAATGAATGGGGACAATTTGTTACTGTCAGGTTAAAAAAAAAAAAAAAGAGGGATTTAAAATTCTTTTCTGTCACAGGCACTTCTCCATCATAATAGGATAAATTTATTTATAGATTTATAGGGTTTCTATTCCATTTTATAAAAAGTATAAGAATAACATCTGATATTCAGCAAGCCATTTTACATGCTGTCGTAGTGTGACAGAGCTTTAGCAAGATTTGTTAGCTCTCTTGCTAAATGATTTCACAGCTCACAAATTCCCATCCAAAAGCACTTCAGGTACCACCAGTGCTGGGCATGCTGACCTCTCACTGGTATGCCTCTGGCTCTGTGTACATGGCATTTAAGTACAGGTCAAGCAAAGATCATACCTCTATTGAATGAGTAATAAGGAAGGCTTTTAAAATTTTTCCTCACCTGAGCTAGTCATGACAGCTGATTGAAGTAATGAATTTCCAAGGTCTATGACAAATCAAAGCAAACACCTCTACTAAGGGCGAAAAGTGTATTTATTCATCTTTTTTTAAAAAAGAGGATCATTCAAGGACTTAAAGGTGAGAGAGAGTGCATCACGCTTAATTTCCAAGTAATCTTCCGATGCACAACCCAGCCAGGTGGTCTGGAGAGAAACAAGCAGCAGCTGAAGTAACAGGGCTATGCAAATCCTAGGGAAGGTTTTGGGGCTAAAGGGTCTGAAGCTCCTGGAACCTCCAGTATGTACCTCACCTGAAGAGAAACAGTGATCTACCTGGTTTTACCTCATACAAACAGATGTGTCTTATCAGCATGCCGGTTGAAATAGCATATATGACTTGCTGGTGGTGGCACCTGCATGGCTCCATCTGCAAGCCATCCTGGCAGCCACAACTCTGGCAGGAAATGTAAAGGCACTGCATTGAAAAGGGCTCACTGAGTCCTCAAAGAAGTGGAGAGAAATAGTTTGGTTTCTTACAATCCAAGGGCTGTTCACCAGTCAGCCAAAGACAGCAGAGATATTGTCCTTCCCAAGTAGCGTTTACATCCCAAGTAAGAGGAGGCTTATGGAGAAAAATGCACTTCTTTCCTTGCCGTTTATCAACAGCACTTCTCTAACATGCTCACATGACCCACCACTGAAACACAGCTGTATCCTGGACAGAGCAAAGCCAACTACCCAAGGAAAGCCATCTCAAAAGGACTTCCCTTCAGGGGTAAGGAAAACAGTTCACTTACCTGCAATAAGCTGAAAATAAGATGAACTTGTGGAGGCAGAGCATAGATTTGTCATATTTACACAAATTAAGAAATATTTTATCAGTTCCTCAATTAGGTAGAAGTGTTGAGGATGTTGGTTGTTTCCTTAAACAGAATGTTGAACCATTAGTAGAGATGTTGTTTTTAATTACCAGCTCAGTGCTGAAAGAGCTATATTCAAATGCCAGCTAAAGTGTCAGGAATAACAAAGGCTAAGGTTTAGTTATGTCTAGGTTTAGCTATGGTGGATTACATCACCAGACTATCTCTTCATTGTATTTGCTCTGAAGTCATAGCAGCAGAAAAGGATACCTTACTATGCAATGCAAACAGAAGGATACCTTACTATTGCAAAATCATTTCTCTAATAGCTTTAAAAATTATAGATGCACCCCTAAGATAACCCAAGTTATTTTGTTTTCTAATTTGTTCTACCTTTCTGAAACCATCGTGGTAAATGCTTGGGATAAGTCTTCATTAGATGTATTTTCTTTGGGGGGTGGGGAGGGTGAACAGTAGTACTTAAAAGAAGTGAGGCTTTGTTTAAAAGAAAAAAGGCTGAAAGTTTGGTTTGGGATTTGTGTCACACTGTGCATTAATATGGCACCATCACAGAACACTGCCAATTATTGTAATTTCCCTCCTTTCTGTCACATCTAAATACATTAACATTTTTATACCGAGTGGAGCTATCTTAGTGTAGCCTACAGGCAAGAATGTAGACTTCTTTAATTGATGGCTTTCTCATTTGAGGACATTTCTACTAAACTGCAAATTGTGTGAAATGAGTCATTTTGGAGAAAAATGATCATTTATCTTTCATCCCTCTGAAGCCATATTTTGAGGGGACTGAGCTTTGGTTTTCAGTACAATCTTTGCTAAAAAACGTACTGATTGGTGTATCCACAGCCGAAAGTGAATACAGGTGCAAGCAGTTACCAGCTTACCTGGTGCACCAACAAAGGCTGCTCAGAGTCCAGCAGTTCAATTATATTGTTAATGTGCAAAGTGCATACACATTAGAAGAAAAAAAAAAAGGTTTAACTGTGCATTTACACCTGAATATGAGGCATGCACAAGAGGGTGCTAAAGGAAGCCAGTCTGCGCTTTTTGCCAGCCACACTGCACTATTACTCACTGAGAAATGCATAGTTAGAACAGATCACCAGTGCTGTGTAGCTAAGTGAGGGTACTTTTGGATATGGGAATTGCAGCAAGATACTTCTGAACAATAGCAAGCATCTTTTGTTTGTGTAGAAGTTTCTTTTTAGCTAGTTGAGTTTACTTAGGTGTTTTTGGCAGGTTTCTTGGCTCATTTCGAGACTTGAGCTAAGAAATCTGCCAGAAAAAAAGTTCAAGCTGTGTGACATGTACAATACTTCCATACAGTTACCATTTATTCTGCATTTCAAATAACAAAGTATATATGTGTTTAGTGTTCTTAACATTTCAGATGTGTCTTATCTATGAAAGACTCACCAAAGGAAACAAATATTTATTCTGATGAAATGCTACATACATATATATATATTCATTCCCAAGGAAGGAAAACCGGCATACACACGAAAACATCATATGTGGCTGGTGGGTGCCTTGTAACATCAAGCGCAGATCTGATGATAGAAACCTTCATTGTCTTGTGAGTCTTTTTGTTCAACAGATATTTCTGGAGAAGAAAAAACAAACAAACACATAAAGCAAAGCTACAAATCCCTTTCATTGCACTTTAAACTATAAATCAAAATGTTGCTAAATGCTGTTACTGAAAAGCAAGCTCATATGGCTGAAAGTTTCTTGGCTGAGATGCTATCCAAAGTGGTAACCCAGATGGATATCTACATGCTCCCACTGGCAGGAGTGGTTTAGCAACCAATGCTTTTGCTGTTAATTATTTCTGTGGTTATGTCACTGATCTATTCATGAGCTTTTTACCTTCAGGCTGCTCTGTCAGGTTTTTCTTGGTCCATGTACCACACAGTGCTTGGCTTGGGAAACACCTTTCTCACTATGCAGCTCGTGTTAGGCTGTAGGGCAGTAAAAGCCAATTGTTAGCCTCCAGCATTTCTCACTCGTCTTCCACTGCTGATATCCACAACAGACAGAGCCTCTCCTACAAATTTACCATCCTGCTTGGCAAGGAAGCACTTCCTTCCTCTTTATTTATTGTGTTTCTTCTCCTGCCATATTTCTCATTGGAGACATAACCAAAGGAAAATCAAGGGACACCCTCATCACTACTTGGGGCCAGGCTGAACAGTGGGCTTCCACATCCTTCAATTCAATACCTCAGGGACAAACACCATATGGAGAAACACTAGTAGTAGTAATGGGCACAGTGCAGGGCCAAGAATGAGACGCTGCCTGATTACCATGCAACTCCTACCTTTGTTAGCTGTACAAGGAGACAAATTCCATGAGAAAAGCCGCCTGGTACACTGATGCACTGAATAAACAAAACCAGATACCTTCCTAGAGTGCATCATATATAAGAGGTTTCTGGAAATCACAAGAAATTGCACGCTGTAGATGCAGCAGTTCTGGTTGTATGCCAATTGCTCCAAAAAAAAAAAATTAAATAAAAAAAATCTGTTCTTGTACTCTCTTTACTTTCTCCTTAAGCAGTAAAGGGGAAGGACTGGAGAGATTCCAAAATCAAGGCTGGATGAATTGATGTGTACTAGCAGGGTGGGAGATCTTATCTTCATACTGCCTGGATGTTCCTAATTACATTTACTTAGCAGCTTATGATACTAAGAGGAATTGCTTTTTTCCTCTAAACAAAGACATTCATAGTATTACTCATGCAGCACAAAGACCTTTGCACTCACAATCAAAGACAGTGGTATACACTTTTAGCTGAAAGCAAGTTTGATATATTGCAGGCAGCACAAGTCAGTCATTCCGTATGAAGACTGGAACTACCCAACTGAAACTCTGTCTTGGTAAACAGTCATTGAACTCATAGCATAATTGCTTTCTCCTTTTTTTTCTGTTAGTTTCTTGTTGTTCATAATATTTTTATAGATGTTTACTATGAAGAAATGTAAATCTGCCATCCAAAATAAATTTAAACCTAACAAGAAAGTGTAGAAAACAGAATGAAAAGAGTGAACGTTTATTTGAAGGTGAGGAACAAATACTCTTGAAAGGTTTCCTATCATCTGGTCCCATGATAGCAACACCCCTTGCTCTGCTCAGCAGGGCAGCGCAAACAAGTGCTTGCAGTGTCCAACACCAAAATTGAAAATAAGTCACCAGGAAAATTACAGTGGTTCTGCAGAACTGCCTGAGCATGCCTTGTCTGAAAAGGCATGGATATGGACAATACAAGGGTCTGCCTGTCCACAGACACTCTTTTTGAGGAGAAATTTCTTAATTTGGGATGTTTGCAGATCAAAAGCTTCAACCTGGATGTAGGCAATTGAAAGCAAAGCATCATAACAAGAGCAACTTGCTAGTCAGTCTTAAGGGCTAGAAATATGTTTTGTGCTAAGTACAGCCGGCACAGTACAACAGACTTTCCATTTAGGTTTTGCTGTTACGAAGCAGATGATAAAAGAAAGCCTCCAAAGTATACACATAAGTAAGTGTTCAGCTCTAAGTAAGGATCCTCAAACTTGGATCTAGTCACTCCATTGATATTTGATTACTTCGGCTGTGTTGTGCTTGTAGCATGATACGTTACACCTGGCAAGACCATCACTTTCTCATAGCCACTGTAGGCAACTTGGGAACAGCCCAAAGCTTCAGCCCTGAGTCAGAGTAGCACCGCATCCGCTTGAACTTCATGGCAAGAACTCAAAGGAACTGTTGCCCAAAATGAATGTTCCAGGGGAATCTCTTGATCAGTCCTCATTTCTGTGATGCTGAAGCTCATCTCAAAGTCAGAGATGAAACACTGCCAAGTTTTACTAGAAAATGCAGTTGGTAGTGACAACCAAAAATACACCTGCTTGTCCAAAGCCAGAATTGGTGATGTTCATGTTATTCCTCGCAGCCCCAGTCATGGTGGCAAATGATCTGCTCAATCTCTCCCGGAGCTTTCAGGCTCTCACTATGAAAAAGGGTTTCCCAGTGTCTAACCTAAATCTTTCTTGCACAGTCTTTTCCTTCTTCAGGAGTCTATATGCATGCATCAGAAAGGCTATTCCATTCACATTTCGCTGCAACCTTTCACAGAGGTGAAGAATCATAGCCTAAGGAAAAAAAAAAACTGAGAAGTGCAAAGAATATGAGTTTTAATTCTTTCCCCAGCAGATTTTGTTTAGATTTCTCATTTTTCATAATCAACAAGAACGGTTAACGTGGTCCAAGGTGTTTGCTATTTACCTTTCTGAGCCTGCCAGTTTCTTCCCATTGTCTGCAATCCAAAGTGGCAATGAGAACATTTCCTTGGAAACTTTCTACAGTTGGAACATAGCTATTAAAATGTCGTAAGTTTTTACTTGAAACTTAAAATAAAACATAAATTTTGTGACATAGGAGTTTTCACGTCCTAATGTGACAGATATTGCAAAAGATGAATTGTTGCTTTTTAGGAAAAAACAGTGGCATTTTCTGACTAGCTGGCTGTAAACCATGTTTAATTCAAGCCCAAGGAAAGGACCACCCACAAATGATTTGTGTTCTCTGTCTTGCTTATTCATCAGAAGCTGACTAGCTACTGTGCCCCTGATTCCTTCCCTTTCCTTCCCCATGCAATATTATTCCCTTAGATAAATACCATGATTTCCATTGTTTCATTTTTGTTTCAAAAAGTCACATATACCTTGAGTAAATAGCTACTTCCTAACCTAAAAATAAATAACTGAACATGAAGCTAAAGCTCTAAAATTTCCATTGTGTCTCTTGAGAGACCTGCAGCCCCCTGCAAAACCACTGACCACTCACAGCCTCTCCATCCCATCCTAGAGCCTTCCCTGGGGCTAATGCAAGGTCAGACATTACCACGTGATGGAGAATCCCTCAGCTAGCTCCCATTTGTGTTCACAGAAGCAGAATACTGCTATAGGGACAGGAGTTGCTCAGAAGCAGGGATGTGAGTCATGGACAGCAGCTAAGTAACTTGCAGCTGCTGTATGAGCTCACCGTTTGCAAGGTACCAGCAGAGCCCTCCCGTAGGCCAGTCAAAATTGCAGGGTAGGCTGGAAAGCAAACAAAAATGTATTAACGAAATGGGTACTGAAGGTCACAGTAACAACTTCTAATAAGACTTAATGGCCTTGTTTTGTAAAAAGAGTGCAAATTAAATCCTATATACACCCACGTACCTGGCAAAATAAAAGCTTGCATACTCCAATTTGAGGTCAAGGAAGTTGTTTAGAAGCATATATCAGCAGCTACTACCATAAGACCTATGATGCATTTCCCTGCCTTTCAAAGTATGTCTGGATGGCTTTATTAAAGCTAGCTAAAACCATCCTGCTATCACAGGCTGATAGCAGGGCATCAGTTTGACCTGTTGGTTCCTCCAGGTGTTTGCCTATCAAAACCACCTGCAAAAGCTTTAGCCATTGCCTGCTGTCCCCCAAAATGTCTGCTGATGGTGAGTAACCAACTTCTCATGTTCTAATATCTGGGCAGTTGTATGACAGTGTCACACCACAGATACTTTCTGATTGGCCAAGAAGCCCAAGCTTCGTCTTTGCATCAGAGCAGCATATATTTGATGACCACAAGGAATGGAAGATGTGTGTTATTATTTTATTTTGTTTGCACAGTATTTCTGTTCCAGGCACAACTGACTGCATAGATACAAGCTATCAGGCACCATAAGCCTTTATTTTCCAGGCATTTCTGATTTAGCCATTGGTTTGCAGCTATTTTGGATGTTAAATAAGAACTGCTGAAACTGTGGTAACAACATTTCTCAAAAGCCTTGAATAAATCATGTTTCTGACCCCTTTTGAGTCTTAAAACTGGACTGGAAACAAGTGAAGACCCTGGATTACTTAAGAGTTCTGCAATTCTTTCTCTTTCCAACATAAGTCTTGTATAATTCTCCACCATTAATATAATTTGCTTTTCTTCTTTTTTTCTAACCCTGTTAACCCATAAAGGATCACCTCAGTTCTTTACTTTCCTCCCTGAGGTAATGAGTTCAAGTTTCACTGACATTTTTTACAACTAATCCACCTAGGACTCTTTCTCTCTCTTCTTCTAATTTCTACTTTTCTACCTAGTGTTACTGACTGGTTATGCCTGGATTGACTTATTGGTGTGGTTTAACCCAGCAGGCAGCTAAACACCATGCAGCCTATTGATCACTCCTTCTCCTCCCAGCAGAATGGGGGAGAGAATCAGGGAAAAAAAGTAGAACTTGTGGGTTGAGATAAAAACTATTTACTAAGACAGAAAAGAGAAAGAGAAATAATAGTAATGATAATTATATATATATGTATATATGTTTACAAAACAAATGATGCACAATGCAGTAGCTCACCACCCACCGACTAGCCAGTCTCCAAGCAGTGGCTGCCCTCCCTGACCAACTCCCCTCATTTTTATAGTTTTTACCTCGTGATATCAGATGATATGGAATATCCCTTTGTGCAGTTTAGGTCAGCTTTCCTGGTTCTGTCCTCTCTAACCTCCCTGTGCCCCCCAGACCTCTAACTGGCAAGACAGCATAAAGACGTGAGAAACTAGAATGTTCTTGGTTCTGTATAGCACTGCTCAGCAACAACTAAAACACTGATGTGTTATCAACACTGTTTTTCCCCTTAACCCTAAACTTTGCATCACACCACATGCTGTGAAGAATATCAACTCTGTCCCAGCTGAAACCAGAACACCTGTATTTAATAATCATGGCCTTGTGTTTTTCTGAACTTAGGGTACATTTTGGGTGGAGTTTCCTTTTGTTTTCTTTTTTTCCTTTCCTTTCTGCTTTTTGTTTGAAGGATTCTCCTTATCAGAAAATGAATATCTTAAAACGTTCAATGTACAAACTGTAGTGGGGCTGTCAGAGGAAATATATGTATTTTCAGATGTAAGAAGATGTGTGGTAAAAGTGGGTTTTCTAACATGAGCTGAAGGTTGCCTAGTAGTAGTAAATAATATTGAATCTAGTGACGATTCTTCTTTTGGGGTTTTGATGAGAATAGGTATGTATCTCCACTTTTATGTTGGGTGCTTCTTTGCTTTTTCAGAAGATGTGTTTTCTGGATAACTATTCTGGAAGCAGCTCTCATGCACAGCTCTGAATTACCAAGTAGATTTTTTAATTTAACAGCTCAGCCTCTGTTAACTGTTTGACGTTTATTTGTCTTTACCAATGGTTTGGGTCTAGCAGAAATTCAATTTTTAGTATAGCAGTTTCTGTTGCTGAGCCTTTACCAAAAGGAGAAATCAATATTTGGCAAATTTAGATGTGAAGACCACACATTTTCTCAGAAATTTGTAATTTAAAAGAGCTCCATTCTGGGAAAGACATATTTTTAAGCATTTCAGTCTGAAAGCACCCTCTTCAGAAAAGCTCTCTTGATTGAACACTTCTACTTCTTCTACTCAACCTATCAAGACTCTCAACTTCATTGAGAGACTCTCACTTGCACTCCCTATCCTTCTACTGTGCTCTCAGTCATACCCAGTTCATCTGTGAGGAAGTGTCACAGCTGTCCCTCAGACTCGTGTTGTCTCCTATGTGTTCATGCTGCTCAGTGTGGGGTTCCTGCACTCATTCTTCCCCAGCTCCTGCCTTACCAGTGAATGGGCTGATTCAATGAAGGGGCTTGGAGCATACAACTACATTGCCTCCGGGATCTGATCTCTGTCAGTCCAAGGTCGGAGAAAGCCACCTCAGCACCTATCACTCTCAGCACCCATCTCTCTCAGAGGGCTGCTCCAGCAAATCCTATGCTCGGAGCACTGCTAGAGGCCCAACACCACCATCAGAGGCCAGCCAGCAGTTTCCAGGACCATCATAGGATGCCCAGAGAAAACCAGCAGCAAAGGCTGTGGTTTCTTTCTCTTGTTTGTATCCCTCCCCCTCCTGTACAGCTGGTGGGGGTGCATGCACAGACAGTCACACGTGACACAGTAATTCAGAGAATATGCCAAATAAAGCAACCACTTTAGTTGAGTGATGTTCAAACCAAGGCAAAGAGCATCAGCAGGGGCAGAGGACAGGGAGAGTTCAAATATCTTAGTGTACTTGAATGATTATCCAGGTAACATTTCTAGCTGCTTGACAAACGATTTTTTTTATAAGTAGGACTTACATTTGAATCATGCAAACACAAGAGGAAATCTCAAATCATTAACTTCTATTTTTGTTTCTCTTGCATCAATGACTAACAGCCCCAAGACGGAGGTTTACTTTTTCTTTTTTTCTGCTGTTCCTTGTAGAATCTTCCTTTGTATCCTAAGCTTCAAACCTTGCATTACTGTGCCATCTCTGAGCCGTGGGCTTCCTCAAGTAAGCAACTACAGTCAAAGCATTGTCGATAGTCCCACTGTTTGACACCTATTTGCTTTAGGAGTTTTGGAAATTTGTTTTTCAGACCCATTGGTGTATAAGCAGAAATTACAGCCTTGGCGAGAAAATCTCTTGCCATCATTGATTATTTGGGTAGCAAAAATCTTTAGAGTGTTATTCAGACCCAAGACTCTGCACCCATACAGTACACTGCCATTCCCATACACCTCACGATAGGAGGACTGCCTGGTTATAAGTTCCTATTTCTTTCCATTTTCCTCTGTGAATAAAACCTCTCACATAAGACGTGAAGACAAAACACTCCCTCCTATTTTTGCAGACCAACACAATTCCCACCGTGAAAATAGTGAGGAATAACACTAAGGTGTACTTAAACATTTCCAACACCTATTTTACCCAAATACATTGTCTTTTTATGATGAAATCACTTAGAACTTCAAAACCTATTGTGTTCATCATCTTACCAATAAGCTATGGGGTAAATAGCTGCATATAATAACAGTAGGCAGATAAAAATAATAGGCAGAAGTCACATCCTCTAACTGCCTGTGTGCCAGTCACCCTGAGATAGAGACATGTAGCACATCATGGACAGCTGTGCCTTGGTACATATTTGCAAGCTGTCCTCTGAATGACCTATGTGTATTATTGTGCTTTTGTGGTGTTTTTCTCCTTACTCTGCTGCTTGATTTTGTAGAGTGACATGGTTGCACTAAATCATGTTAAGGGCAAACATGTTCCCTTTAAAAATGTTAAAGAGCTTTAAAATTCAGAATTCACTGCAAAGAGATCTGAACAGGTAATGGCCTAAGATAGAAGAATGAGAAACCTGTTGTGTCTGAAAGTCACCTTTCAGACCTCAACAATTACGACTCATCAGTGATAACACAGAAACCTAAGGGCAGAGCTCAAGCACACTGCTTGCTGGTATTTATACTGAAGTTAATGCTAGAAGGTTAACACTCACGGAAAAGTGCTCAAACATAGTTTTTATGTAAGTGGTTAAATACGAGGGCTGCTCTGAAAGTAATGCCTCCTCTATTATTATGTTGGCCCACCACATCAGAGGTGGATGTTGGTGGTATGGCAGTAGAGGCTGTATCTTCCCATCAGTATTCTGTTGCATTTTGTTGCCATGTGGCAGATGACAGCAGAGGGGCAGTCTGACACAATGCCACCTGATATGGAAGTGCGTGTGAAGTAAAGGTGTGCTACTGAATTTCTCCTTGCAGAAAAAATGGCGCCCATTGACATTCACAGATGCTTGCCTAACATTTATGGAGACCAAGCAGTTGCATGTGAGCACAGTGAAGCAGTGGGTGATGCATTTCAGCAGTGGTAACAGCAGCATGAAAGACAAGCCACATTCTGGATGGCCATGCAGAATTTTACAAGAACAACACACAGGTTCTTGTTCATAGCTAGCAAAAAATGCATAGCTAATGGTGGTGCCTATGTAGAAAAGCAGTGTTTTGTAGCTGAGAATTTGCTCTATCAATTATAGTGTTGTTGTGGCCTTTGCACCTGTTGTAGTCTCCATGGAAAGAAATAGGAGGCATTACTTTCAGAGCAACCTAAGTTGATAACTGGGTTTGCATGTCTTCAGTGTGTGCTCATGACATGGATGTCAACAAAGCACAAAAGCTTTTCAGCTTTTTCTTTTTTCTTGTTTAAAAAAGCCTGATACCTCACTAACATATATTGTAGCTGTATTTTTCGGAGACATTAGAGCTTCACTACAGCAAAAATCCCTGAAGAAGCTGATGCAAAAAATATTTTATTATTATACTTTATTTGTTATGTTTGCTAAATTCTTTGGCACTTCCCACAGACCTGCTGTACATATGTTCATGAATAATTAAAAGCAATTAAGAAAGGACTTTCCCTTTGTTTGTTTTTTTTTTGTTTTGTTTTTTAACAGATATTGTTTGTAGTATCAATGTTGCAAAACCATATCTCTACCTTTTCCTTTATTATCATGCTCTAACACAGTTGATAGCTTTTGTTTAACAGATTCTACAGGACACAGTGATATCTACCATTTCTATTTCTCTCTGCAAAAATACCCTATATTTTCTTCTGTAATTTGTGTCTGAGATGAAATAATACATATACTTACCACTGTCCATTTCAAAGCATAATTAGACTAGTTTCTTGAGGTCATGTTCTTAAAGCATGGAATTTCTGAAGTCTGGTTTAACTGCACTTCCTTCATGTAATGCTGCTCTTTTTTCATCAGGGCAACAACAGTAACAACAACTGAAAAGCCCAAGAAGGAAAATCAGAAACACAATGTTCATTATGATTCAGGAACTAATGCTGACAGGTCTTTTGATGAAGGAACTGGAATTTTTTTTTAATTAGAAGAGTAGTTTTTCACCACTATCCATAGACACATTTGTTAATGAAAGCCCTGCATCCAATTCCAGATGCAATTTCATTACTCTAATTCATGACCTTACCAAAATTCACAAAAACCTTTGCTTAACTGCTGCACCAAGGCATTTCCTTTTGAAGCTGATCTTCAATTTTTCCTCATATGATTTTTTTTTTGCTGCAATAAATTCTCACATCAACCTTATGCCCCTCTTCTTTTCCTTTTCTCTGCAGACTTTCTTTGTATCAGGTAAGGTGTTCAACATGTCAGACAGGTTAAGATCAACTCCATTTTTCAGTGTAAGTGGTCCTTTTTTATTGTCAAACCTGCCTTCCCCCAGGAGCAGAGCCTCTCACTCTTTCTTGTGTTGTTTATTTTAAAAAGTGTCTCAGCACCTCCTACCCTCCCCATTCCTTCAAGGCTCAAATCCACCTGTGGGAGGTCAGAAGTGATGCATCGAACAGAGCCCATCTGTGATCCAGAAGTCAGATCTGTCTGCACCCCCACGTTTAAGCAGGAAGAGCAGTGGTACAGTCATGCAATGGTGTGAGTGCCTGGGCAGATGTTAAGGTCTCTGGCCAGCCGCTGTGCTGCAGCCTGCATGGATGCTTCTGAACTTTGCTCTCCTGCTAATTCTGGCTTGTGGACTGAGATGGAATAGATAAAGTGCTGGATTCACTTTGCTCTGACGCAGCTGGGAGCTGTACTTTACTGATAATGACTGCCCATCTCCATTCCACTCACAGGCTGCATTAAGGTCTTTTGCCTTCTTTTGAGTAGACAAGGTTTATTGCAAAATCTGCAATTACTTTAAAATGACAACCTTTAAGAGGTGCATTGCAGACTGACTTTTTTTAGCTGTCTCCAGCAAATGTTATCAGTAAGACATAATGCAGTGGCTGAAAAATCCACAGTGATGCAGATAAGAACAGCAGCTGTACATATTAACGAATGTAGACCACATTTACAGCATCAAACATACCAGTATCAAACACAGGCAAGGAAAGACAGTCAGTGCTTGGTTATCGCTGTTACTATATTAGTTATATTAGATGCAGAAAAATTGCACAAAGGATAGAACTGCACCCATGGGCACTGCTTCCCTCTGCTACCTCTACCTTTTCCTTCACCTGCCCCGTTCTCAGCCCTTGAAAGTATGCTGGGTACAGCCCCAGACAGCAGCAGGTGAGCATGCTGGCTTTGCAACTCTGAACAGAAACATTGCCAAGTTTTTTGCGTCGGTATAATTCTTCTCAGCTTCCTAACAGAAACCTCAGCCTGAAAAAAGTTTCTGCGGTCATCAAATCCAGCCTCTCTTGAGCACAAGTTTGCCCAGTTCGGCAAACATCTTTGCCCAGCTCCATCTTCTTATCAATTCAGACTCTTTGCCCTCACTGCTGGCCTGAGGACACAGTTGTTGTTTAATTTGTAGCTAAATCCACTCACGTCCTACTTAAAACCATTTGCTCTTTTACAAGCATGTTTAAATAACATCCCTGTTCACATTCTCCCCTAGGGCTGACTTAATGCTGCTTTCCAGCTTCCTTTTGTCTGACAAAAGAAGCCAAGTCTCTGGCCCTGTGGGCATCTTAAATGACCTTCTTCACAAAGTCCAGTTCTCAGCCTCAACCAGACAAGGGCGTTTTCTCTCCCTGGTTTTCAGTGCAGCACATGCATGGCAGAGGCACCGCACTGTTTGAAAAGCTGATGGCTTTGGTCCCACCATACCTCAAACCACTTGCACAGGCTTCTCCTCATCACGTTTCTCCAAAATGAAAATGTAGACAGTGTTCACCTGACAACCTTTTGTGCATTTCAATCTTGCTTCGTATTTCTCCAATAAATAAATAAATAAATAAATAAAAATTCCTAATCATGAGCTGTTTAACAGCTAACAAGAGCCTGAGACAGCATTCAGTGGCACCCTTGCAAACCTCAGAAAAAGCCACTGACACTGACCAACAGAATTTTGTCTATCCCGGTTCTCCTTCCTCTTTCCACTTTTATGAAAAAGAAACACATTTTTTTGTAACCACTTACCTTCTGCCTTGATGACAAGTTGAATTTTTGCAGCCTTTGTCCCGTATGGGTAAGTAGGAAAACTGCACTCATACTGCCTGCTAAGGAAGATAGTAATATTTTACAAGTGCAGAGCCCACTGGTTGCATTCAGATGAGGAGTCTGGGCCAGGAGAACACCAGCTGTCTTTCATGTCCCTGTTGCAGCACATCCTGCAAAAACACAGAACAGTAGTTATAAGTCTTGAAAAATTCAAAGTAATGGATGCCAAAATTGGGGTGATGGACAGATATTCTGGACTGCTCATTGCTATTGGTCTTGGACCACTGTGCCCACACTTTGTGGATGTGTTCTGGTTTGGAGAAAGTGCACTGCAATGTCACATTGGTGCCTGGAAAAGCATGAACCACTTCTGTATGTATAATGATGTCTCCGAGTTGGCCTTAAAAACTAATGGAAGAGTTTTCAGCACAGTAAAAGTTTAAGCAAATCTTTCTCCTAAACTGCCTTTGACGTGATTGGGTGCCATAGCCTCAGATAACTCTAAAGGGGCTGTGCTCATGCCTATAATAAAAACAACTCCCTTTCAACGAGAAGATCTAGAGCTGAGAGATGCTGCAGATCCCTGCTCCTGTGCTGCTTCAGCAGAAAGCTGCTTTTTCACCTCTGTGTTGTTAAACAGCTCCAGCATAGCCTGAAGCAGTGCCCACTTCAGTATCAGTGTGAGCAGCCCCAGTATGAATGGCTTCTTCCTGAATTAATTTCACAGAGCATGTTGGCAGTTCTCAGTGTCCCATGTAAAGGAGTAATTGATCAGTAAAATGAAGGGACTTTCAACATGAGCCTCCATTACTTGTTTGCTGCTGCTCTGATATATCCCCGTGCTGCCCCAGCTTGCCTGGGAGCCACTTGGGTCACCCACAGCTCCCCTTTGGCAGGGAAAATAAGAACTTGTCTGTGTAGAACTGGCAGAGGTATGGGCTGGAACTGCTAAAAGTGACATAAACACAAAAGGAACAGGTGCATAGAAAACAAAGCTACTCAATGGTCAGGGCAAAATTCCATCTCCTTTTTATATCTGTTCATGAACTGTCCATCTTTTAATTCATTTCCAAGAGATGAGAAAAGGTAGAAAGGTAAAGACAAATAAGTCTGAGTGGATAAGTGCTGTGGGAAGGACTACATAAAACTGGCTTCACTGGACTAAAGAGCTCATTATAACAAATGCTAACTGGTTTCACTGAAAGTTTTGCATTAGCAAATTCCAATTAGCAATGTTTGGATTAAACTAGCAGGCAAGAGATACCCAGCATGTCACCTGTCACATTCGTAATGATGCAGTATAAGGTCAAAGGACCACGTACACACAGCTCACCAAGAGGTATTTTAATATTTTGTACTAAAATGAATAAATTCCATATGAGGAATCAGTATTTTATTTTGTATTGCTTATTAGTAGCCTAATACTTCAGGTTATTCAAAGCAGAACTCTCTCACACAAAAGGGTTTCTAACTTAATATTTGCAAGTCAAGGCAAATAGTCTATGCTATATAGTTATGTTAACTTCAGTTTGCTAACTCAAGTACTGCCCATTAACTGATATTTGAGCTCCATGTGAAATTACTAAATTTCATTCTGCACCTATTCTCCACTAAGGGGATGATGGTGGTCACTTTCACTATGAAAATAGTATGAATGACTTCAGCAAGGGTTTCATTCTCAGGAAAAAAAAAAAAAAATCCTACTTCTCTCTAAATGGTATTGAATTGAGCTTTCTCTTCCATTTGTATGAGATTTCTATTTAGTTTGCATCTGAGAACCTTTTATTTTCTATGAATATACATATGAAATATTTCTCCTGAGTTTAAATGCAATCTGTCTCACTGACTTTGAAGACAGAAACAGCCTATGCTAGATACCAAGATTCATTTTATCGTAACAGACAAATGCAGGAACCTTCACTTTTTCCTTTCCTAATTGAAAAAGTTTTATTCCACAAAATTCTGTTTGCTAGATAGCAATAAATGCTCCAGCAAGCAGGATTGTCAGTTCACTGGGGTGGAAGGGCTTGTGAGCTTTTCCCTTTTTCCTCAGATAGCTTTTTGGTTTAAACTTCTAACAGTGATGCAGTTCTCCTTACTCTAATTTGCTGAAAATTTTACTTGCAGTGACAAACTCAAGCCTTTAAAGTGGCCCATAGGGCTGGTGGGGAAGAGGAAGAGTCTGCTAAAGGGGTTACAGCTGTGTAACTTATTCTTGCCATGAAGTGTTTCAGCCCTTCTTCCTTCCTGCACACAAAGGTATGTGTGTGAGAATGAGATTTTTCTTTGCTCTTTGAAAGCACAGTTTGACTTTTCCAATGAGAGATGAGTACATGCTGTCCTGAACATGAGTGAGATCAACTCAGTGATTATTCTGATGAAAAAAATGCTAGATGTTTTGAATAATCTAACGTAATCTGCTCATCAGCACAAACCATTCGCTCCTTATCAGCAACATGATATAACCAAGGTTATTAGAAAGTTGTCACAGAACAGAACATCACTACCGATAGTTAGAATTTGCTCTAGAAATACACGTTAGCAAGGTTTTCTCCTTCAGTCCAAAAATACCACCCTTCCCCAGCCCCTGCTCTATGGGCCGAGCGCAGGTGTCCCACCACCACTCTAACCTGCAATATGGGGTGGGGACAGCAAGCAAGAGATGGGGAAGAGCCATCTTCCATCGTTTCTTTCTGAAGCTTTGTTAAGTACCTCAGGTTCTCTTGTGCTGTTCTTGGTAGTTTCTCAGAAAATGAAGTCAGAACGGCCTGCCCTGTGCAGCACAGTCATGCTCATCACTTTAGCTTGACTTCAAAGAAATGCTTCATTAAATGTGAAAGCCTCAGTTTTCTGTTGCAGCAACAGAATTAGTGGGTGTTAGTGAAACCTTAATGCTGTAACATACATATACTGTAAACATGTGTTCAAGACTATTTTTTTTCCTCTCTTTTCAGATGAAATCAGTTTAATGGGTTAAGTTCTCCCTTGAAAACCTGGTAAGGGTCTAGGGTTGAATGTAAGGTACACGGCATAAAAATATTGCTTTTTCTTTCCCTTGCCTCATTTCCTTTGTGTTATTTCAAAATAGCTCAGATATACAATTAAAAGACTCAATTCCCACTGCCTTTGAAAAAAAATTAAACCTAAGTGAACTGAGTTTTCCATGATCATATTTTCCAGTGGAGCAGGAGAGCACTAATTAATTTCTGCAGGATGGAGGATCCCAATTGGTTGACCATACCTCATTCAGTTTGGCTGGTTGTTTGGGATACTCTGTAGCTAGGTCCTGATATTTCCTTCCTGAAAGCATTTCTGGGGGGCTGAGGAGCTCTGTCAGCCCCTTTTCTTTATGACACCTCTTCCCGGCACTCAAGCAATGCCTCTGAAAGCTGCCAGCCATTACATGTAATTTTCTTACCAATAGTTTTCTGCTTCCTTCAAAATATATTGACTTGTGCTGGCTGTGGATCTCTCTCTGTAGTTCCAGCACAAAAGATACAGAGCTCCGGAAAAAAACAAAAACAAACAAACAAAAAAACCCACAAAAAACAAACACTCACTGGTCATTTCCCTATTTTCACACACTGTTGAATGACTACATTGATACCACTTCCCTAATTTTTGCATATGCAAAATTTTGGTAGTGTGTTTAATCAAGCTAATGTGCTGCAGCTGCACCAGCTGCTGCTGCTACTGCTGGCCAGGTGTCTGGGAGGACACATGCTACTGCACTTTTCCTTTTTTTGTTTGCTTTACTCAGCTACCTAAGGATATGCCCTAAAAGCAGTCATGGATGCCTGGGTTGCTGCAAAGAGAATGCAATCAAGTGATAAAGTCTCCACTTGTCATACAGAAACAGCTTAGAAACCTGTTCATGAGAACTGGGAAATCCCAAGGCTGAAGATGAATAGAATATCCAAGTCACTGTATTTGGAAGCCACAGAAATAAGTAAAATGGTAAAGGTATATGCTCTGGTTTCTGGTTCACACAGGAGATCACAACCCAAATATTATTTTTAGAGACTGGAGTCCAAGAAAATCGGACTTGAATCTAGAGTTTGCACTTTCAGTCATGGGTGGAGCTACCTTAAATTCTCCTGCTGATCAGCTCATGCTGATTTGTACCACTTAGTGTAACATTCAGGACAAAGAAATCTCAGATGAGCCTTTTTATTGATCTGAGATATGCATCACAATTTGACAAGATAGCCCAGGGGTCACGGCATGTATTCAAAGAAATCCCTGAGCAGCTCCTTTATGTTACTAGATTGCTATGTCTTCCCCTTAGAATAAGTTCCCTCCTGCCTAAAGTGATATCCTAAATATACATGGCTGCTGTGCCACAGCGAGTTGGCTGTCCAGCCACCCAACATCATTGCTGACCTTAGTGATTGAAGAAAGGAAAAAAAGGCACCTCCAAGCCTTGATGGATTTTTTCCTCAATTGGTCCCAGTGTTCTGTTTGCAGCAACACAAATTATGGCGAAAGAAGCCCTTTCTTTTGGTCTGGACTTGGCTGCTCCTTTTTGGGAACCAGGCAGAGCTGAGGAACTATCAGCCTGGGGGAAATCGCTGGGCTCTAAGCACCCCTGGGTGCAGAGCAGAGCTGCCCTGCCAGCTGCTCACAGACACTTCTGCTGCCTCATATGGCACTAATTTTTTCCTTCGGGTGGCAGGAGGGTGGCAGTGGGGGATCCTCTGATTATTTTCTGCAGATCCATTCACTGCTGCAGGAGGCATTTGGAACACTATAAATGTATCTTTTCATGGCAATCACCTCAATTATGCGTCACATTCAGAAAAACCTCAGCTGTAATACCTTCCTCCTACCTCAGTTACAGTAAGCTGCACGTAAGGAAGAAGCAGAGCTGCAGTTAGTCCCACAGAAAAAGAAATCTTGTGCTCCAGAGACAAATTCAATTATTCACAAAGAGAGCCTTCTCGGAAATGCGAGTGCACGAGCTCTTCCTGCCAGAGGCGAGGATGATTACCCTTGCAGACTAGTGTCCTCTAAACATCGCTTAAAGAAAGTGCTGCTCCCCTGTGGAAAAGAAGTGGAGACTTTGAAGCAGAATTTCATTAAAGAGCAAGCTAACCTTCCAGGTCCATCTGACACTTACAGCAAAATCTCCCTCTTTGTCATTGCTTTGTTTTTGCATCAAGCAGGCATTCTCCATGCAGCACCAAGAGGAGTCAGTGGAGGGGGGTTCTCACTTTGTTTCCTCTTCTTCCTCTCCTCCTCCTCTCTCCTGCCTACATGCACACATCTGCACATTACTTTTGACATAGCGCAGCCCTGGTTTTGGTTGGGTTGTTTAAACAGCACTGCAAAGACACACACATCTCTTCTCTGTAGTGATTTCTCCAGCCAAAAGATATTTGAAGACTTGATCAGACTGTTCATCCCTTCTCCTTGCCTGACAGCTCAGAGGAAGGAAGGCAAACAAGGAGATCCCAGCCCTGGCCACCTGCCTGCTCCAGCGTGATTTGCTCTGGCTCCAGGGATGCTCCTTCCAGCAGAACTGCAGGCATGAAATGAACATTTCATTCGCTGTGACATCCTACAGACATTTTCAGCAAATCCAACCAGGCAATAGCTCTTTAATTATGCCTTTTGCTCATTCTGCTGGTAACTATTGCTTTCTTCTCTGTGTCAGCTGGGAACTTGCTTTTGAATGGCCTTGCCCAAGGCTGTGAGTTAAAATGAACCGATAGGCAAGGAATAGAGCCTGCAAACCCTCACTTCTTGCTGTCTGTGGGAAAATATCTTCATAGCTTGTTAAACTTGTTTGGTGTTTAACTGGGCCTTTCAGATAAGACAATAAGGTGCCCTTTGTGAAAGTAAGAGGATCACAGAGAAGTCTTGGGCTGAGTTCCTGTGGGTGCTCCTCTCTGGTTCTCTATTTCTGTGACAATTTCCCGGATATAAGAAAGAGACTGCAAAAATTGGCACTAATGTTTTTAATTTGGAGGCCTAACTTACAGTTCATGTTTCAGGGAAAGAGAACCTAAGTTTGGGAGTAAATTGAAGAAAACAAGCTCCATCACCTTCTCTGCCATTCCAGACACAGCTCCCTGTGTTCCTCGACCTTTAATGTCACTGCTGATCAGTGACGGTCAGCTGCTGTAAACTGTTAAAAATTGCATTGTGCAAAGCACAAGCTACGGACAAAAACATATACAAAACCCCACAACCATCCAACAAAACAAACACAAATCACACTGTCTGAAAAACTACACACCAGTGAAAATTAATCTGAGTGCCAGCTAGAGATATCCAAAACTTAAAGACTCCATGAAGTCATTATTCTCAGAATAATATGGAAGGCACATACCAGCCCTGTTTTTTTCTTTATTTCCCATTTGATTTCTCTTTTTCAGCTACACAACAAATCATACTTTCCCCTAGTTTTGTACGGCATCGCCTAAGGCATTTCATTTGTACATCTTATGCTCCAAATTTTGTAATAAAATTAAGCTAACTAGGTAAATTGTTGTGTAACAAAATGCAACAGCACTTATGGCTTTAGAAATCTGTTGGTTAAAAAACAGTAGGCATTGTCAGCACTGGGAAATATCATATTAGACTATAGGGATTGTCATCTCCCTGTTTCTTTGGCAGAATCCTCAGACATGATGTATGGAGAAGCTTTTGTGCATCATGCCAGCAAGAGAGGACAGAAATCTGCTTGAGAAAGGGCTTTCCACAAATGCTGCTGTGGAGGCTTACTTTGAGATCCACGTGAAAGAGGCAGTTGTTTAGACAAACAACAGACCAATGAGTTGCACATCTCATTATCCTGTGCAGACTGCTTCTGCTGGGTTTTGTTCCCAGATTAATTTAAATTCCTCTGCGCTATTGTATGCAAATATCATCTCTCAGACACACAGCCGTCTGGCCAGAGCTAAACATAGCAGCCTGGATAGAATTCACCGCTGAAGAAATACATCAAATAGAAAAGATTAAAGGTGTGAAAGTGAACTTCAGATACAGTAGCAGTGACAATTTGAGAGCAGAAGTAGCCTTTTCGTGATATATGTATTAAAAAAAAAAAAAAAATCAAATAATTTGTAACAATAAAAGGCCAAGATATAGTGACATTGAGCCACAACCTGGATCTTTTTTGGTAGAATGCTATGAAAGCCTGAGACATTAGTGCGTTTGTTTGCACGCAATACTATTGTAGCCCTATAAACAACTCTCAAACTATCAGTGTGTCAGAAGCAATCACAGGGAAGTGACATCTCTCACCCATTACATCCATTATCAATTAAGTTGCCAACAACATCCTAATTCCTTGTCCCTTCAGAAATGGTACAAATGAGAAAAACAAAGCAGAGATTATTTTTCACATTGATTCTGCATCTGCAGAAAAGAGACTGCACTTCAGTGAACCCTGACCTTAGAGCTCTGAGGTTCTTGGATCCTCACAAAGCAGCTCAAAACTGGGAAAAGGGAAAGAAGGCAATTCAGGAGTAAATGCAACTCACAAGGGCAGCATGGGACAAATGCTCACCTCACTTTGAGCATCTCTACAGAATTAACAGTTGTTAGATAGGACAAATCCAGCATGCAACTACCCAGATGCTGAAAAGGAGAATAGGAAACTTCTTGGATATTTTTGCATAATGATGTTTTTCAGATGGTAATCAAAGCAACGTTCAGACATGGATCTCTTTTGTTCACTCCATGCCCAAAGGTGTAATATGAACTTGCTCTAGGGAGCCCACAAGGACTCATCAGTGCAGTAGAGTGCACTGTGTGCAACCTCCTCTGGGAACACTCCTTGGCCAAATAGGCAATGAAAGGATGAGAAAACATTATAGCTTTCAACAGATAGCACTTGTCTCAATATAAGTTCCTGAAGCTTTTAACCAACAGTGAATTAATGGACTTCTAGTTTCTGTTTGGTTGGTTAGTATGCAAGAGTACAATGCTATAATGGGATGATAATAGCAGAGTGGCAAAGACTTTGGCTACAGCAATTGAGAATGAGCCCAAATGCAGCAGCCACAGATGCAGAAATGAAGGAAAAGCATTACTTACCTTTAAGAGGCCTCAGGTAGGAGGAATCTCCAGCAAGATACCCTTACCTGCACTACCAGTCTTTAAACGAGGTCTGGGAAGGGGTAGATCCTGGCTCTGCTAGGTTGGCCCTTCCTTCCCACCAAGTGCTCAACCACTGCTTCAGTCTGAGACTTAGCATTTCCACTACAAAGGGTATTGGCCCATGTAAAATAAATGATCAGTTTCTAGCTAAATTTGTCACCTCCAGATACAATACTAAGAGGGACCTGTACTGCTTCCCCTGATTCCAGTAAAACACTATATCCCAAATAATAAAGCTCTTTCATTGTTAGAGGAAAGACGAGAGAACCACATCATGAAAATCATTCCCAAGTGTCACTTGGTCTGGAGCTGTGGTTATGAACCACAGGTTGATAATCTTCTGCTCTACCCTGCCTGTTACTTAGACCCCCAACCTAAATGACATTTCCACCTCAATTTACACGGTGCCTGCTCCCTGTACTGAGGCCCACTGCTGGGCCTGAGCACCACTGAACAATAATAATAACAATGGGCACAAAATCATCTGAGACCTCTACTAGAACAGCTGAACTCTATTCTGCATGATGGCCTCCATTGTTTTTTTAATGAGTATGTGGTGGCTCAGATGGCTGAAGGACATCACCCAGGATAAATAACAGGTAGCACCTGGACTCTTCTAGAGTATGCATCCCAAAAACAGAGCCACCATGAAGGCAAGGGAAGCTGCCTGCGTTTTCCAAATGGCTGAAGACACCTTCTGCCCCTTGGAAAATAAATAGTTCAATAAATTAATTTCGGTTTTCTGCTGTAATTGGATTATAAAAATCAGCATCTTGCTTGACTCTCCTTCAAGTCAGTAAGCTAGAGAGTTGCGCTGTGACAAATCAAATACCTCTAACAGTATTTGACATTTTAATTGCAAATAAGGAAAAACTCTCTCATTACAGAACTGAACAAGTTGGCTTGTGAATCAGACTCTCCAGAGGACACTTCCCTGCCCCCTGCTCAGCTGCACAGCAGCCAGAGCAGCAAGCATCATGCAAACGAAGCCAGCCACAGCCATTACCAGTCATCCTTTCCCCCTTCGAAATTGCACTGACTCATGCGGTGTATTTCTCTAACAGATGTGCTATGGCAAAGAGCTTGGCAAGGAAGGAAAAAAACCCACCACAAAGTTATACCAAAAAAGAAAACCAACAAAAAAAGCTCCCGCACAGATTTTAGATGTGCCATAGATTTGTGCACAAGTGTTGGCTCAAAATCACTTTGGGCTCATTTAGATGATTTCACTGAATACTCTAGAGAAGTGTTTGGCTTGCAATGATTCTGGAAATCCTTGGCTGTGGTCTTTAAGGATGCAAGAGAAAGTATGGGGCTGGGGAGTAGCACAGCTGGCCAGCTGCTCAGAGCACAGGTACAATTTTAGAAGTCTGATTTAATATCTTGTTCTACTAGTGATGCTCGTGGCTAAATGGGAAATAAAACTAATCTATCCTTATTAGATTTGGGCTGTAATCTCATATCACTCTCATATATTGGACTTCCCTGGCAGCCTTCCTGCTTTGCACTGTCTGTAATTCCCAGGAAGCAGAAGAGGCTAAGGTGCATGATAAAATAAATGTAAGTTCAAAGAAAATTCATATATATTTTAGTGGTTTGAACAGCAGAGAGACTTAACAATCTTTATGTGAAACCAAAAGGGAAAGAAAGACTCTATGGATATGATCAGTTTAACCAGAATAAATGTTTAGTGATACCAGCATGGATGCTACATGCATCTGAAAACACTGTGTGCAACGAATGTGTTTCATTGCCAATTTTTTCCTAATTAGAAAAGTGCCTATATCATACACCCCAGGAAATGGGTAGTGTTTTTTAGGGGAGTAATTGGTTGTTCCAAAATGAACTGTGGGTAGTGCTGAACAGAACAAGTATATTAACTATCTCACACTTCAAATCATTATCCGAAAGAACATTAACCAACAAATAGCTTAAGTGTACTTGATCTTGCTTTGGCACAGATTGGAAGATTAGATCTATTGACAATGTCTCAAGATTTTTTTCCTGCAACTTCCCAGGAAATTTCTCTGTGTAGGGGTGGATTTTCCTTCTCGCACCCGAATTTTGTTATGCCACCCTGACCAGCTCCTCGAGCAGTGTCTCATGTAGCTGGGTGGGCCCTCTGGCAAGGAGGTCTCCAGAACATCTATCAGCCTGACATCTATTGTTCTGCATTTTCCAGAAACAGGGTGCAGCTACCCACATTTGAACACCACTAAAGAGACTGTATTTTTTTCCTGATTCCTCATGCCATGTAGTTAATCTTTGGGAAAATGCCAATGTCTGTCTCAGGAGGTTGTTATTTTGCTCCAAGAGACCAAAATCAATCAGTCAATCCACTGATTGACTTGGCAGTGCTAGAACATAAGATTAGGGCTCTCAAAGCAGATTAAAAACACAATCCCCTCAATTAACTTCTCCAGGATGGGATAAGGTGGTTAGGGCCTCATTAAGTCAATTATTAACAGAGATCGTCAATGTGCTACTTTTTTTTTTAATCTGTTTTTAAATGACAGATCTCATTAACTTCATGTGCAACCCAGAGATAGGTAAAACAGTATGGCTGCTGCCCTGCTTGCTGAGTGCCAGGGACAAGCTACAACCATGTGAACACGTTAGATACAGATCCTAGTTAGCACATCCCCAATAACGTTCCTGTTTTGGAGTAGGAAAAAATGCAGGGTATGACATCTCTCGTACTGTATTTCACAAACTATCTCTCAAACAAGGAAGTTCCACAAGCACTCACAACCCCTGCCCTTTGCATGAAGAATTGGTCAAAGGAAACATTTTGTGCTGAATGCTTTCAGTCACAACCACATAACTCACAGCTTCCAGGTGCTGAAAAAAGCTCTCAGGTGCATGTGTATTTTTTACAGCTGGAATGCAGGCACAAAAACCTTGCACTCAAATTGCTCTGATAGTTTTTCCTGCCAATATGCTCATCATCTTTGGAAAACCCTTCTGTAAAACCCCATTGCATTTTTAACAGCTGAACTTTCCCTGCTGCCTTCCAGAATTTTTCAAGATTTAACCTTAAAATGGTAGCAGCTATGTGTAGAGAAAATGTATTTCATCTTACTGCAGAAACTGGCTACTTGTCAAGAGGGTGGAAACTAAGTATGCAAGTCACGCTTTTTGGGTCGCAGACCCAGCGCATAAAGGCCAGTTTCTCCTGTCATTATGTGTCATGCCCATAAGGCAGCTAACTCATCTGAGTTAAGGGATCAGCCTTTCTATTTGAAAAATGAAGGTATTCAGGGCTCCGCCAAAGGGGGGGGAAAAAACCTTAACATTGTACATAGACTGAATTCCCTTACAAGAGTTCAAAGGAAGGAAGCTGAGATATGACCCAGAAAGACTGAAAATAGCTGTAAAACTCTCCATTCTATGACACAGTATTATAGCCACGCTTCCTGCTTGATAATTTATTAAAATTTCCTCCTGCCTGAACAACACTGATGCACAGCCAAATGAGCAGTAGCCTTGGCAGGCACCACCCTGCACTGTACCTGTGAGTAATTAAAATGATGCCAGCCAAGGTTCTTACTTAACCTTTTGTCAGGTTCCTATAGTGCCCATAGAGCACCACATAATGTGAGGTATCACGTGCTTGTGGGCCGCCAGGGAAAGAACTCCAAATTGCTTGCCTGTGAATGGTCAGAAGATGGACCAGCTCTGGTGTTGATGAGCTTGGTGCAGCCTGACAAATGATAGAAGTGGCTGGAGATACCCCAATGCTCTGAGCACAGAAGATGGCTTGTCAGCAAGTCCCAGCAGTGTGATACGTGGCTGGTCAGGAGCAGGGACAGCTGAAGGCCAAAAATGATCCTTGTGTTCATTCATCTGAATAAGTATTTGTTGCAGTTACGAATGCCCACCAGTGGGAATACCTGATTAAAACATCTCTAGTTCATAGTGCCTTAATGCATTCAAGTCAAGGTTATTTCTTCCAGGAGTTGAATAACATTTAGAAGTCCCAAATTTTATTCTATTTTCAGATATTATTGCAGGTGAAAATCAGAACATTTGTACTTTGACAGCTTATTGTGCATGTATATGACTAAGACTCATACGTGCATCTCTAAACCCAAATCAAGCTCATCTTCCCAATGAAAATATAATTGCTACAGGTTGGCAATGGAAATACACAGTAAGCACGTTTTGTGAAAAGGTAATCTATCTCACTATCTCATTCATCTTTTCATCCTCTGTTAATACCTTTTCTTTGTTGTTGTTTGTTCGCTCATCACCCCAGCTTTATAGGATTCAGAATCTGATGCATGTGACTGGAGTGCCCACCTTACATGGGTGAGTGCTACCAGAGGTAACAATTTCTTCCATACACCTCTATAAGCTAAGGTAGCACTATCTAGACCAGAAAAGCAGAAACTAATTATTAGAGCTGTGCAACTGAAATGATGGAGTTTCTTAAGACCACAATTGAGATAAGAAACTGCCTAATAAACTAAAAGGCAGGATGCCTGTAGTCTGTCAGAGGAGTAATTGAAGACTGGAAAAGACACTTGGGGTACTTGAAGACAGGCTGTGCAGACCCAGAGAAGCCCAATTACAGCATCTCAATTTATACAGAATAAATGGTGAAGAGAATGAAAGCCGAGTACTTGGCAGAAGGCAGTGATTGACAAGGAAATACATAGTTCCCTCTGTAAAGAACTTATTTAAATTATATAAAAGGAGAGCCTGACACCAGTCTTCAGATACTGATTTCCACAGTGCTGGACCCTACCAGGTACAGAGTTGTACTTGTTGCTTTTCAGCCATTCTGCTTGAATGAAGGGAGTTGGGATCCACAGATACAATACTGAAACAGATTTGTGCTTAAAGACAGCTTAGTAAATCAGGATTTCTGAGTGGAGAATGGGAGGAGGTGGGAAGAGCAAGGACAGCCTGCTGAGCACTCATTATCACAAAGCTGGTGATTGACAGTGGCCAGCCTTGGCGGGACTCATCAAACCATCACCATGCTGTAGTAACCAGTGGGAGAGGCAGCTCCTGGGGATAAAGCAGCAGCCATAGATGCATATCAATGCTTGGAAAGTCCAGCTTCCTAACAAACAAGGTCTGAAATATTCACAAGTAACTAGGTGCCACAGATGGGAGCATTTTATCCATGACAGTTTCTACCATAGCTCTTTCCAGAGCATGTAGTCAATACTATTCACTTTTTTTTCATAGTATAAGAAATTATCTAGAAAAGAATTGTTATTTCTATAGGTATACATCTTTTATCACAAGAGCTCTGGTGGTGCAGGAAAAGAGAGTGCAGATCTTGAACTAATATCAAAATACCCCCTCCAGCTCCCCATGCTCTGTGTTACACTTACAGGGCTCCCCTCTTGAGACAGCAGCACCATGCACGTAAAACTCCCAGGATGCCTACTGTGACAGTGGGGGAAACAACATAAGCCCAAGAATCATGCCCTGTGAAAGGACATGATCAACTTCCATTCTAGCTCTTAATATGCTCACAAATTGCTCCCCAGCTTTATCTCCAAAGCTAGGTTTTAACTTTTTTCCTCTCAGCTAAACTACAGACTGTCCATAACATCATGTTACCATGCTGTAGACCTCCAGGAACTCCAAGAAACGAACTCTGAAAGGCCCTACAAACCCTCCTAAGGCCAGGTGATTCTGCACACCCCTTGATATCCCTCCGGTCCTCCTCCTGCTAATTATCACCTAAATAGATGCTAATGAACAAGTTAAGTGTTTCTGAGGGTTTAACTTTTTGCAGCTGGTGATGCCATTCCTCCTCAATTAAAGTCAAATGTCTCAAAGGTACTCAAATCCTTGTTTGCTGCCAAGATAACTGTGCTCTTGGAATGCTAGGTTGAAATCCTTCAAAAGAACTCATTTTGCTGTTCCTCCTTCATTTAAGGGCTTACCAGAGATTTAGCAATCGCTGTATTTCACGTGAAACAATGCAAAACAAACAAAACATCATAAATCAGAAATGTTATACTTCAGGATGGGTAGAGTCATTAATAATAACAACACTGTGATACATGAATTAGATTTTTAGGGAAAGAGACAATGCTGCATTGCTGACAAAGAAGTCAACATTGAAATCTTTCTCTTTAAAACAGAGGCTTGACTTAGAGGTATTTTAGCTGTCAGTGGTTTGTCCACTTGTCTTAGCAGCGTCATAAGATGGCCCTGCCATTTTGGTGTGTTGGTGGTACATTCTGAGCTCTGCCAATGCTCTCTAACCTCGTGTCTGCCTACAACCCAACACTCTCCACTCCCATCAGCACCTGCTTGCAGGCTCCGCTTGGCAGTACAAGGGACTACACTTTAAAAAACTAAACAGCACTGAAAAGCAATCCCCAATTGCTTTTGCAGCTGTGTTGTCCCCCTGCTACAGGCAGCAGCACTGCAGCGAGGGCAATGGGAGAGGGCAGCAGTAAGGGTGGGACAGCAGGAAGATCACCTCACCACCACACAGCCCTTAGAGGAGACAAGCTGCTGTAGCAGGCTGATGGTACCGTGAAGCAGGGAGATGGTGTAAAAACTAAACCCAAACCACCCACAGATATCCTCTTTGAAAACGGGCCAGCAGTTTCTCCACAGATGCAAAAAAAAAATCGAAACATCTTACAGGAAAGTCTTCCCCATCCCTCCCTGAAGGCCGCCCTTCTGGCCAAGTGCGGGCTGACTGTAAGCATACGGTTAGTTCTCTGACGCCTGTGGTTTTCCAGCCACATGTTTGTCACTATCAGCCTTTGTCTGGGGCTTCATACAGAGCAGAAATTTGTGCCTGTCCTGCGGCAGAAGTTGTTCTTCTCCTTTCCGCTTTATCTGGTTACTGGCAGGCTCCATCTCCCAGCCCATCAGTTAATTATTTTCTTCCTGCCTGTCTTTTAGCAGCCACCTCTGCCGGCTGTAGAGATTGAGCAACAGTGCATTTTAAAAAGGCTTAAAATCCAAATTGACTCAAATTATCCCCAGGTGATTTGCCCATAAGCTAGCACAGGGATGCCCAGATGTCACTGAAGCCAAGAAACAGCATTGCCCTGAGCACACAGGAGCACGCTCCTTGGCACTCACCTCTGGCACTAATTTTGGTCAAGCAATTCACCTTAAAGCAAGCACAGAGCAGAATGTCATCTGTGTCAACGACTGCTAATGCATTTCACAGTATATTTGATTTTAATACCTGGATATTACATTTTGCAATACCAAGAGATAATAGACAGAACACAAGCGTTTCCATGGGACATGGGTGTATTTTATGTTTTATATTTTCTCTGTGCTTTGCTTTGGTGGTACAATATGCTTATACACCATTACCATAAATTCAATTGTTTGCAAATTCTCTCTCAATTTTCTATCCTCTGGCAATAAAACTACATTTAGAAAGGGCTGTCTTTAGCAATTGCTTGCCATCCTTTTATTGATGGATCCTCCGATCATCTCATTGCACTTTTATTCTATTATCCTTTTAATGGTTTTTCATTTCCTTCAACACAGACAGCCACAATTTTTTCCCAAGCAACGTTTTGCTACAATAGGTGCCTCTTCTCCTTTCCATCTGAGGTCAGAGGAAGAGGGAGGAGTGTTTTTCTCTTCAAGAATTATTTTATGAGATGAAATCTACTTTTATACACAAAATATTTGGTGCCTTAAAGAGCCTTTTCCCTTATTTATCCTCCCTAATATATAGGGACTATGCACTGAAATTGACTTTTAAAGTCCTTTTTGCACTAAACCATATGCATTTCTATGTTTAAACACACAATTTGTTTAGCAAAGCTCAAACCAAATAATATATACTGACAATTATTTCAATCTGAATTAATTTACTAAAATTTTACCCAAATACAATTTTATTACTGTTGTAATCAGGTGATACACGAGAATTGGGAGAATCAATACTAATTATGTTTTATTTCAACATCTCTCATTTCATGTGGTTGCCCAAATAGGATGTGCAACTGTTCTTTAGGAAGAAGAGGGTCTATAGGTCTCCACAAAAAAAGAAATGTCTTTCACAAGATAGCAAGAGCCAGACACGCAATTAGGTATAGAAGACTTCTGATACAGAGTGTAAGAAGCTATAAGCATACAGTACAAGAAACTCCTATAAACATAATTACAGCTGACAAACCTAAGTTCCCTAATTCAGGATAGGGGAAAATAGTTTTAAACTAGAAGAAGATAGATTTAGACTAGATATTAGGAAGGTGACGGTGATGAGAAACTGGAACAGGTTGCCCAGAGAACTTATGGATGTCTCCTTGCTGGAAGCATTCAAGGCCAGGCTGGATGTGGCTTTGAGCAACTTGATCTAGTGGGAGGTGTCCCTGCCTATAGCAGGGGGTTAAAAACAGATGATCTTAAAGTCCCATCCAACACAAACCATTCTATGATTCTATGATTGTTTATCCCATGTGGACTAAGCTGGATTTTATTAGCAGTCATGGATATTTTGGAGCCATTTAGAAGATGTGTTATTTTACAGAACAATCCTGCAGAACATGGACTACTTCATCCCACCTTATCCTCAAACTGCACAGAAAATGGCTGCATCCCAAGAAACTGAATGTCTCTGCAAAGAGATAATAATACTTCAAAGACTGGGCTCCAGCAGGATCAGAAATTTCTGTTTGACCACAAAGAAAAGTCTTTCTATTCTTTTCAGCATTCTGCAAGTGAGAAAATCATCATCTTGTCATGAATTTAGAGATCGTTTCATTCATGCAACAAAAGAAAAAAACCCGAGAAGCACGATCTCTTTGTTTGAACTCAATCATTTATTCTGCTCAATACTACCACAGTCTGAAATTAAATATATTCCTCTTCTCCACCTAAATAAAATGTGATCCAACATATTATGCAGTTCTAATCTATTTTGGCCAGCTACATTTTTATGCTGATAAGGGAAAATTAATTTAACCATATATGCACAAGAATACCATCACATTGTGCATGGAAGATAAAATTACACAAGACATTTGACTTGCGAATGCAGCTTCCAGGAGAATGCTCATTTCCAATTGCATTTTCTCCCCAATAGATTCTTAATTTGCCTTGTTCTATATGGTTTTGAGTTATCATTTTGTATGGCAATAAAAATCAGTGAGGCAGCAAAAACTTACAGGCCTGTGCCTCGGTTTGATTTATATAATGGATGGCACGATATTACTGGTCTGTATAATTGAAATTCATTCAGCTCCTGCTGTTCATAATACAATTTTAAAGTACTTTGTGTATTTATTGATAAACAGTCATTTTATGTGCAATAGTACTGGAAAAGGAAAGGTGTTTCTTTCATTTCCTTATTCTGTATATGCTTTATATATATGAAAGTTAAATTGTAGAGCTGTGTAAACCTTGCTTGTTACTATCAGCTTCTGCATCAAAGCCTTAAATAGAATCATAGCTCCTTATAGTTAATAAAAGCAGGCTGCGGCAAAAAGTCACCATTTTAAGACTTGAAATAGTACTCATCTATACATAAAAAATCTCAGTAATAAGTAAACTCAAGAGCTGAGCTGAACACATCACAGATAGCCTGGGTTCTCCCTCAGCAGGAAAACTGCAGCTCCAATCGCTTCTCTGAAGATCAATTTTCCCCTAATCATGAAAAAAAAAAAACAACCAACAATCAAAATGTCACTTTCTGAGTCATTTCCTATAAGGATTTTTTCTAACGTTTGTTTAAACAAAACACTGAGGTCTCTCTTGCACAGATTTGATCAGGTGTCTTAATCCTACTGTCAGGAAAAATCACATACTTTTTTTGCATTTCCCCTCCACTTCATAAATGCTATGTCCTATATTTATGACTGTGAAGGCATCATTTTAAAATCCCGTTTTTCCTTTTATTTTCCCCTTTTCTTTGTGGCACAACTTAACAAAATCTTATTTTCCATCAGAACTGCATTCATTCTAGTGAGGGTTGTTAGACCAACAGCTTTGAAGTAAAGAATTTTTCATTTACCCCACAAGAAAGCACAGAATAAACAACAGCGAAGCAATAATATGCTTTTACCCTATCCCTCAGTGAACGACTCCTGCAGATTGGTCAGAGTAAATATCTTCTCAAGGGCCCTCTTAGTTCGTGACATTTCTATCAGAGTGCTCACAAGGATCAATAGTATTTCCTTTACAATGAGAATTCAATAACTTGCCTCTTTCTATAAGAGATGCATCTATCTCCAAAAAAACTTATTTCATACTGGCCAAATGTAAGTCACCTAAAGGTGATCACTTTAATTCATCTCTGAATCAGGATGAGAAAAAGAGCTGTTTTCAGAAATGTACCATTCTTCTGCGCTAAAACCTGGATTTACACAGTGAAGATTTCAGCTTTTACTACGCAGTGGAAAAGCCAACTGATTTGTTGCATTTTGTTGCACTACTTCAAGTCGTGCTCCTTTTGGAAAATCAAATCTTCAATCCAGCTTCTAGACCTGACTGTGCTGCACGGTGTCCTCACCTTGGGATTTGCAGCCACAGCTTCCAATGCAATCTGCTTCTCATCAAATGACAAAGGTTAATTACATGGAGGTTAATGTCCTTGGTGCCAAGAAACAGTACTGGCACATACTGAAAGAGTAGGGTGGTGAAAGTCACGTTTTTTGCTGTTTATTCACATTTCTTGGGTGGAGCAGAGACGGTGGTGAGGGGAGAGCAAACGTCCCACTCTATTGCAATGAAACTAACTTGAGAGCATCGACTGTAGCACTGAAAACCAACGTATGCCTTTAGCAGCACCAGCTGCAAGATCTCTTTTTTACTGCTTCCTGGAGACCAAAAAGAGTTTTTTAAGATCCCTTCTTCACCACAAAAACTTAGATAATGACTCCACTATCTTGATATTTCTCTGGAAATGTTCTACCCATGCATGCAAGGCAGGCAACTTTATGAGTTATTGCAGCTTCATATCCTTTGACCAAACCTCCTCTCCTTCTAGCAAGGATTGATTTATGGTGTTCAAAAGCTATTCTTGACAGGTAGAGTCTCTGTATTGCCACACAGTGCTATTTCAAATGAACCTTACTATTTTTACTCTTTTAAACATATCTTGCTATTGGATTTATGGTCCCCTACGAAGTGGTTTCAACTGCTAAGCTCACATGTGTACACAGACTACGTTCCTTGCTTATTTATCTTTGATTTCTTTCTATTGAGAAAAAGATTTAGGCGGTACATGGGGGACTGATGGACAGCACTACTGTTTTCAGGTACCAAGTCCTTTTCTTAGCTTATCTCTCCTGATGAGGTGGTTTCTGTTGATTTTTTCATTGTTTGACTTAAGGAAGCAGGCCCAGGGTCTTTTCTCCACCCTGGTCCTTGGCTGCAGTGATAACCTCATGACAGTGAAAGCCCCCAGGCATCTGAGAGATGGATGCAAAGAAGAGAAGGTCCAGAGTCAAGGAAATCTCAAGAATTATTTGCTCTGTGAGAAGTACTGCTCCAGCACTGGCAAGGAGCTACCACCTCAAATGCCTTGATCAAGGTGTGCATTTGTGATTTAGCAAACAGCACAGACAGTGAGAAAATACAAAATATGTTGGGGAGAAGTATTCAGGAGCAGAGTTGTGCCCTGGTGGTTTTCCTCATAGTAGCAAGGCATAACCAGCCTAAGGAAGAGGTATGGGTTTGTTCTGCTGTGTCTGGTTTCATACTCCAGATGGATTTAGTTTCTGAGGAAAGTCCATTTCTTCCTAGCTAGCAAGGGCTGGAAAGTAAAAATTCCCCTGTTCACCTGCTTCACTAAAAAACAGGGATGGAAACAATGATGTTGGTTCTTATTAAGAAAACTCTACATCTAGAATTGTCTTAAAATTAGGAGGAGCTGGAGCTTAAAGAAGTGAATGGTAGTTTTCCTTTTCATAATGTATTATTATATTTCAGCAATACTGGTGCCAATATTTTCCTTTTCCAGATTAAAATAAAAGCTGAATTTTTTGCTTGCTTTGGTCAGCTTAAATTACTTGGACTATTCAAACATTCATTTGAAACTTCTTCTGTATCTCTTTCTAACTTTTAATGACAAAAAATAGTTTTCCTTCTTTGGCTTCCCAAGTGTAGAAATCTCTTTCCTACACTTAATTTAATTTTCTCTTTTGAATCCTTGCATCTTGCACCTGTCCACATCATTGATAAATGTACTGTGATTTTTGTTTTGAGGAAAGTAATGACTCATCATATTTAGTGCACTGTAATATCAAGCACAGAAAATTTTAGGTGGGGCAGTGGGGAGTAAACAAGCTGGAAGGAACTTATTTTAACATGTACAGCTTAAAAAAGTTCCTGAGGTTTGTGCCACTTGTTCTTTTACACTCTTGGCAAAAATTGTTTTTTTTGTGTGTGTGTTGTAATTCAAATTTATAGATGGTAGATTTATTAATGCTTACCCTCCTTTCCCTTGCTTAATTAGCAGATTTTATTACTTACAATACAAGGAAATTCTCATAAGGTTTACCGAAATCTAAAAAAGCGTTAGGAGAAATGGAGAATTTTCTTTCTTAACTACCAAAGAATTTTAAATAAATTTGATTTCCTTATATAACTGTAGTGAAAATAACATGAAAGCTCATCTCGACAGTCAAGTACATTGTAGATTAATGTATTTTAGCATACAGTTCTCAAGACAAACTACAATCATAGAATCATAGAATGGCTTGGGTTGGAAGGGACCTCAAGGATCAAATGTATTTTAAAAATTCTGCATTCTATAGTATATCAAAGTAAATGAACATTTTTAATTTAAAAGAGTCATGCTGCAGATAGAGATTGGTAATGCTTAATGGTGAAAGCTTTTACACCCTTTAAAAATCTCTTATTAGGAAAGCCAATCCAAAATAAAAAAATTAATTATGCAAAAGAGTAAGAATTAAAACCCAGTGAGTGGGCTCTCTCTCAAGTCACAACCAGTCCAGATGATTTGCTTACAAGTTGCAGCACTATATGAAACAATAATCTGGCCCTTGTAGCCCACTTGTTTAGAAATTAAGATGGAAGAGCTGAATATATTTAAGCCTTTTATTGGCACCATGACCAAAAGTATGAATCTTCCCCCTGTTCCCCATCTAACAGGCTGACTGTCTGAATGCCTTATGCACACATGAAATGGTCCCAATCTAATTGTATCTCATCAAAGATGATGAGTGTCATGAGAAACCAGGTCTGTGAATGATTCATCACTTTATAGGCTGACTGTATATCAGTTGAACAGGATACCCATTAAACTTGATTGACGTGAAAGACCATCCATACTTTTACAGTTAAGTTTTTGTGATTTTTTTTCCTTACCACAAGGAACTGGGCTGGTGACCTGAGGAAAATTGTGGCCTGCCTAAACTCAGTGACTAAATTGAGTGGCCATGGCAGAGAATGGTTATATGAAACTAAATTTACACTTGCTAGAAATAGTTGTTTGTCTTTCATATTACCAAAGCTGATTAACAGGTGTGCTAGAAAGCACTATGACTGTGAAGCTTCTTGCATTCAGTTCTCTTTGTGGATTCAAATCATCAGATGTGCTAAGATGCATGAATAGAGGTGCATGTCCAGATATGGTGTGAGACTAGGGAGTGACAAGTTCAAGCAGTGAGCTGAGAAGCACATAAGATGAAAAATAAGTTGTATGACATCTGCGTGCATGATTAACTACTGACTAAGAACAATTAGAGGGAAAAATAGAATTTTAAAAGCTTCACTTGTGATTTCACAAAGGGACATTTTAATTCTCTCAACACTAAATCTGGACTCTGAAGATGACCTGGTGAGTTTCATATCCCAGCCTATTCTGCCTGAGCTACAGCATCTCTTGAATTCTGAATGCAAAAAGGAGACAAATCCACAGTAAGAACTGCTTTCTATGAATAATTCAGCAACCTCCAGTCATGAAACCCACAACAAGCACTGCAAGGAAGATGAAGTACTTTTGCTGCCCATCATTATGTATGTTCATGCCACAGGGATTTTTCAATTATTGAACAGTGTAGAGTTGCCTTTGTTTGTAGAAAATGTCAATTTGAATTGTGTGGCTTCTACACATTCATTTATGTTTGCCAAAGGCTGCCTTAACCTTAGTTTGGCTTTTTATTCCTCTGCCTCATGAAGGTGTAGATCAAGAATACATGCTGATTATTAACATTTTAAGAAGCATCTTCAGTTTGGATGCTTTAGCTGTCAAGACAGTTTCAATAGTTTCTTCCTTTTTTTTTTTTTTTTTTTGTTTTTTTTTTTTTTTTTTTTTTTTCTTTTTTTTTTTTGGTGCCAGAAAAAGTTCTGTTTCATTTGTTTTTATTCACCAACTCAACCATTTAAAATAAATCCTAATGATACAGAAGCATCTTGTAAGCATAATAAGTAATAGAAAATGAAAGGTAAAGCAGTTAATGTTAAGTTTACAAGCTAATATCTTGGAAAGTATTGCTGCTTTTATTTAGTACCTATTGAAATTCAACCCACAGTTTAAGAAGGAAACGCCTGCATCATTTACAGAGACTACAGGAATAGTACTTTGAGCAAGCAACATTTTCTGGGTGGATATACTGAGCTTCAGAGAGGTAGTGTAAATAGCTTAATTTTGCTAACGATGAATGAAATAAAGGAGTATCTGATGTGTAAGTTCAGAGGCAAGAATCTACCCCTTCTTGGGGCATCAGTGAGAATAGAAATATATAGCTTCTAAATTACTGTTACATGTGGCAAAAGTTAATGCATTTTATTTATTTGTGAGATATGATGAAGAAGCTCAAAATTCTTCTATAATTATAATTTTGGTATAGTTGGGCATCATGGCTGTGCTTGCATGTGTAACCAGTGCCCTTCATTCCTTGGGTGCCAGGATTTTAGTATACCTCTGGATTGTCTCTGTGTAGAAGAATTATTGGATTGCTACAGCAAAACAAGAGACAAATTTTGCATGAGATTTTTGTGTTTGTTTGTTTGTTTGTTTGTTTGTTTGTTTGTTTTCCTTCAGGAAACAATCTGTCCATGTCTGCAACTACTGAATACAACAGGATTGTACACACTGTGCTGATCTGCGTGGATTCATCAGCTCAGATAAAGATTCTGCATGTGCTACAAGTCTTGTCCTAAAAAGAATATTTTATCTGTCAGACAAGTTGAGTTAACTGTGAAAGCAGCATCCCAGTTTTATAACAAAGTAGAACTGAGGAAAGTATGTAAAGTAGCAGGTTCATTGAACCAGAACTTGGAATAAGGCAACTCTATTTCATGTCCTCTGTATCTTCAATATCTACGTATAATAAATCATTCTCAATTGCAAGACACTATCAACAATGTAATGACAAAATCACCAATGGAAACCTTACTGGAATGTCACCCTTTCCTATTTTTTTTTTGACTAACAGATAATATCTCCATCACCTGAAATTCATCACTGACATTGAGTCAGCTGCTAAATGTTAGGCAGCGGATCTTCATAATCACCTTCTTGTCTATATACCCACAGAATAGATCCTTTCAAAGGCAGTCCATGCTTTCCTATTTGTTTAATAACCGGCATGGAACAAAACCATCATGCCTGTATATCTAAACACTATTACCATTTTTAACCCTAAAGTGAACTTCAAAATTCCTAAAATGATCTTGTTGACATGGAGACAAAGTTAATAATTGTCAATGTTGTATCCCTTGATGAGAATTATGAGAACTGACTTGTTGATTATAATGAAGTTTAACTGAGCAAGATAAAATATAAAACAAAAATGCAATAAAACTATTTGGCATATTGTTAAATAGTTCTTTTTTTCTGAAAAAATAATTTCTAAAATACAGATTTTTTGTTTGTTTGTTTGCCATCCATATACATCTTAATTTTTTTATTTACTTGATGCTTTCTGAGTATTCCTCACTATTAAATGATTAAATGATTAAATGTTAAGTGATTGGGAAAAAGCCAATGAAGTAAAATTCAGAATAAAATAATAGATATTTTCAAAGGCCTACAAAGGTTCAATAAGTTACCTCACTACAAAAGCAAAGGTGCAACAAACTTGCTCATTAACCACCTTGTCTATTTCTGTGTTTAATCATTGTGTATTTTTTCCTCAGTCCATAACCCCATGTCATAAACATTAGACATGCATCTTTACTCTAAGACACTTCTCTGATAACCCATATTGCATATCTGTGGTAGACATTATGGGCATCCAAAGCTAATGCACTCACTTGCTGGATGCATTTCCAAGTTACAAATGCGTAATCAACATGCTCTTTTTGACTCCTATTGTAGCCAGAATCTCTTCTCTTTGCCTTTGAACCGTATCTTTCTTGAAGAGAAACCCTAAGGTAGCATTATTCCTTTATAAAATGAGCCCTTACAGCAATCAGCTTTACTATATTCAGGAGAACAAACCCACCAGTTGAGGCAGCACAGTTACCAGCATAGACTTTCCTGAGGAACAGACTGTGATCTCAAAACATCAGCCTGAGAAAACTAACCCAAAAGTCAAGTACAGAAACCCACAGCACTCACACACTGGAGCCGTTGCTGGCCTGTCACACAGCCCCCTGCTTTCTCTTGCCGTCTGGTGCTGCATTTATGTCCTGTTCTAGAATCAGATCTCAGCTTTGCTGTGGCAGTCCTTGCACACTGCTCTGATCATTTCAATGTATGAATGCCTCCTGGCAGTTGTTGCCACCAGTAGTAATCTATAGCAGGCTGAAAAACAATTATTTGATTATTTGACATGACAATTACTCATTGGCCTCATTTATCCTCTGAGAAGTGCATTTGAATATACATTGCATCTGAAACTGTAGCACAATTGCACAGGGAGGAATTACTATTGGTGCTACTCACCTGTGGTAGCATTAATTTAATTCATGGTTTGTTCCTTTCCGATCTATTTTCAGCTCTCTGCTTTTCTGTGTTTTTTATAAAGGTACAAACAGAACCAACTCAAAGGTATTAGGAAAAAGATTCATTATGAATGTGGGGTTGAGAGTAATCCTTGCATTATATTTCATTACCTAAGATCATTTTTCCATTTCTAATTTGCATGAGATAGATTGACTGTTACGCATCTGTTCTATCTGTGGACATTATGACAGTACATCCAGCAATGCTAAATAAGGAACTAACAAATAGCAAGCTCAAGTTAACCTGCAAATCATGATCTTATGTTCAAACACGGATACTTTAGATTTGAGAACAAACAAACTGAAAAAAACAACAGTAGTTCAAAACTGTTGCCTAGCTTTAATGGAAGTGGGAATTAATAATAATGTCAGCATCGTTTTGGGGCTGGTATGAATGCAACCTCTGAAATTGGCAGATGAGGAATAGAGAAGAGGCAGTAAAAAGAAATTTTAGATCAGAAGGATATTTTGGTCAGCCCCACCATCCAGCCAATTCACCTGCAAGTATGTGGAAATGGGAATGATGAGGTACATTGCTAACAGAAACAGACTGCTAACTTGGGGAGGATTTAAGGAAGTGATCCGTCAAGTCTTCAGCTTGCTTTTTACCAAGGTTATGCATTTGGGAATGTGTACAACAACAGTAACACTGTTTTTCTGTTACTAATCGACTTCTATGAACAGAAGTCTTTTCATTAAATATTTGGTGGCTCCACTGAACAATCTCACACTTCTCTGGCTGCTATCTCAGCCATAACTGGCAGAGCCTTAAGGACATTATAGCTTGCCTAAGACGACATTGCAGCTCGAAAGGCAAATGGGATCCTGGGCTCCATCAGGAGAGGGGTGGTCAGCAGGGACAGGGAGGTGATTGTCCCTCTCTACTCGGCTCTTGTGAGGCCCCATCTGGAGTACTGTGTCCAGGTGTGGAGCCCTCAGTACAAGAAAGACATTGAGATTTTGGAAAGGGTCCAGAGGAGGGCAACTAAGATGATCAGGGGGCTGGAGCATTTCCCCTATGAGGACAGGCTGAGGGAGTTGGGCTTGTTCAGCCTGGAGAAGAGAAGGCTGCGTGGTGACCTCATTGCAGCCTATCAATACCTGAAGGGAACCTACACCCACGAGGGGAGTAAACTCTTCAAAAGGACTGACAACAGCAGGACTAGGGGAAATGGATCGAAGTTGAAGGAGGGAAGATTTAGGTTGGATGTTAGGGGGAAGTTCTATACAAGGAGATTGGTTAGGCCCTGGAACGGGCTGCCCAGGGAGGTTGTGGATGCCCCGTCCTTGGATGTGTTTAAGGCCAGGTTGGACGGGGTCCTGGGCAACCTGATCTGAATGTGTGTGTTTGGTGGCCCTGCTAGGCAGGGGGGTTGGAACTACATGATCCTTGAGGTCCCTTCCAACCCGGGTGATTCTGTGATTCTGTGATTCTGTGATCTTTCCCACAGAGGTCCATTAGAAAGATCGTGCTTTTCACTAGGAGCTTCTCATATCATGATGTATCTTCTCTGTAGTGAATGATAAGATATAAAATGATAAAGGGCCTGGAGCATCTCCTGTATGAGGAAAAGCTGAGTAAACTGGGTCTGTTCAGCCTGGGGAAAAGACAACTGAAGCAGGATCTGATTCATGTTAATAAAGATCTAAAGGGAGGTGGGAAGCAATTGGATGAGGCCAGGGTCTTCTCAGTAGTGCATAGTGATAGGACAAGAAGTAATGGTCTGGAACTTGTACAAAGGAAATACCGTAGAAATATGTGGAGATATTTTTTACAGTAAGGGTGACAGAATATTGGTACAGGCTGCCCAGAGTTGTGGAGTTTCCTCTTATGGAGATATTCTAGAATTGTTTGGACTCATACCTGTGCAAACTATGGTAGGGAACTGCTTTAGCAAATCTATGATCTCTTGAGGTCACTTCCAACCCTGCAATTCTCTGATACTGTAATCTGAAATTTCATATCTATGCCAATGGCTCCTAAATCTGTCTTAGTGATTGAAAATCCATGAGCTTTTGTAAGTTTTCCATTTGCTGGTAGGTCAAATAAATGCTGACTCAGTCCAAGTTTTCATTATCAAATGTGTACCGGAGACACTTTTAAATGAGTCCTGACTGTTCTTAGCCTCAGTCCATGACCACTCCTTACATTTCTGATACTTCAAAAGAACTTCTTGAAGGAAATGTGGGGAAAGATCATGTCTGCAGGGAGAAAGCTCACTCAGAACTGATTTTCAATTAGTTTTTTAATTAGGTGGATCATGGAAAAGGTGAAGCTGTCTTTAAGAATACTGTATTTTTTTGATTAGGTGAGTTGGCAACTTCTATAAAATCAAGCCACACACTTCTCATTTGGACGCAATTGGAGCAATACTCATAGTGCATAAAAGCTCCATATAAAATGATCTCTCTTTTTTCCTCAACGTCTTCACAGTATGGCTACTAAAGAGCATTGGCATGAAAGATGGTTCAACTGTTATCAGAACAAAGTTACTTGCAATGGATTTGAGAATGCTAAAGGATGAAAGATTAATTTCAAGGTTATGGTGATGATGTGCAAATGGTATCACAACTCTGATTCTATCTGCAGTTTCATATCTGGGTGTAATTTACCTGTGTTATTAGTGGTCTAGCAAATCTCTCCTCTTGGGCCTTGATACCCATGTGTCTTAATGACTACAACTGGCAAGATTTATGTCCTGTACATAAAGAGCTTCCTTAGGATTTTTTGCCTCTGTGAGTGAGCTCTGTTTTATTTTTGATTCCCAAGTTGTCTCTAACTTTCTATTCATTACATTATCCATTCTAGAAAGGCTGTGTTTGAAATGACCTGTTGGGTTACTTAGGGACAACTTGTACTTGCGACAAGTGGATGTCATGTGCTGAGATAACCAGACAGTTTGGAAAGACTGCAAGCTGTGATACATCAAATAAATTTAATAGCACTGAAAGGAAGGAAAATCCAGAAAAAAACACAACAAAACACATAACAATTACATAAATGTATCAGATTTTAAACTTATTTCTTGCTTTTGCATTGATACAGATGACCGTAAAGGCAAATGTCCACACTTAGTCAGATACGGCCATGGAAACAGAAAATTTGTGCTAGACAGTTTGCATCAGAGTTACAGGAAGGACAGGGAAAGTGTAGGCTTCTGAATAGGGCTGAAGACACATACTGAACTTCAGGGAAGTGCCACTTTCTAACTAGGAAGTTTGGGTCCAGTGATTTTATGCCTACACACTTGAAAAAGAAGATATAGTCCTAAAAAAATAAAGGAATCAGCTCTCAGATGTTGCTGTTGTCAGCTCTCTGCATAACTCTGAGGCCAGAACTCTAGTGCTGTGAAAAAGGATTTCTATTATAGAGAAATCAAATATTGCCAGTACTGGCCAACAAGGCTAACACGCTTGGAACTATACAAATGAAGTCATATTTCTAAGCCTATATCTCAGCTGAACTTAATAATAAGTATGATATAGAAGATGTTTGCTTTCTCCATCAAACACACTAAGTAACAATAGGAGAGTCCTTACCATTGTGCTCATTCTGAATTACACCTCCATTTTGAGACATAGGCCAGGAATGTAAAGAGCTCAGATTACTCCTAATGATGCCACAAGCATTTTACAAAGAGGCAGCAAAAATCCCGTTTATTAGTTATACTGGCTTTAATCTATGAAGTATAAGATGGAATAACATTTTACAAATATTAGGATAATTAGTGCAGAAAAAATAAGCAAGAAGATCAACAGCTTCTCAGGTGTGCATGTACATACTACTGACTGTCTAAGGCCTACAAAAGTTAGATTTCAGATCTTGCTTCATTCTAACATTGTATTCAGAGCAGTGATTTATTTCATTCAAGTCAAGCAAGTCTTTCTGTCTCTGCTTGAAGAGCGAGGATCACATGGAAGGCTTCTTTAGTTCAAGCAGATAGAAGACAATTCACAGATTTTTATTTTACATATATACATCAGAAGCTGATTCCTCAAGCCTCCATCTTTGCTGTCTTCACAATCAAAATTCACTGCACACGTTTGAGTTGTTATTCTGTTTAAAATCCTGAGATGATAAATAGCCAGCACTCTTTTCCTAAAAGTCCTTAAATGAGTTTGTTCTGTTCTCCAGCATCCTTAGCTTTTAGCAAATTGCCATGCTTAAGGAAGTTATTCTGACATGTTTTTAGAAGGTTTTGCATCAGCTACAAGAACAGGTTTATAAGAAGTATGATAACAATTATCCTCAATCTCAGCATGCTTGGAGAAGAAAAAAATGAAGGTGTGTTATCAGTGTATCAGTATCAGAAAACACAAAACCAAACAGCTAGTGCATTCAGACCTGGTTACTAGGATACTAGCAAAAGCTTAGACCTTCTTTGCTCAGGAACTTAAGCCGAAAGGCAGAGACTATTTTGCCAGTTTTTAGCACCATCTCCAAAGATGCTTGCTACCTTTAAAAAAGTATGTAACCTCTATATACATTTTGCTTAGCAAAAAGAGAAGCAAAAGTCCTGCATCTTCCTATGCTAGGGTTAAGCAGTACTAGCTTCAAGGGTTTTGTTTATTTTCTAAAAGAAGGTCATTATATCCCTTCTTCAATTCAGCTTTCCCTGTGGAACTTATACCACAAACAGGCCTTTACAAATTAACTCCAGTCCCAGCTGTTTAAACAGAGTTCTTTTTTTTTTTTTTTTTTTTTTTTTAAAGAAGAGAGCACAACCTGACGTATTTAAAAGACTTTTTTTTTTTTTCTCCCCAGCATCTGTTACAACCCGAGGTCAATCTGAGAATGGCCAGAAAAAGCCAGAAAGGCAGTGGGACCTAAAGGGAGTGAATAGAAGCAGTACTCACTAATCCTTCACTGTTCTTAAGGATTCACATCAATTAAGGAGCACAAATTTCAGGCAATGCCAAGCACACAAGGCTCTGCTGCAGTGTGGGGACCCTTGACAATATTTGTCTGTGTGTAGAAAATGGGCGTGAAGAAAAAACAGATTCCCTATCATCATCTTTGCAGAACAAAAATGTGAAAAGCAGACTACCTGAGGTACTAGGATATGTACGTCTTCAATTTCAATTCAGCTGGGCCTTGTTATGACCAAATGGCCGCAGTGTTTGCACAATCAAAGCCAAGAAGAGTCTCCTTACATCTGCTGTAATAAGAATGGAAGGTTATGGTTTTTTTGTTTGTTTGTTTTTTTATTTTATTTTGTTCTATTTTGTTTGTTTTAAATTCAAGACATCTTATACATCTTGCATGGAAAAGGTGAAATACTCTATTTGAGGCTGTCCAATTGATTCTACAGGAGCATGAATTAAAGAATGTGATGCCATTTTAACCGAATCTATTGCCAACAAAGCTACCTAATATGAAATTAGGGAGAAGCTTAAAGGCTGAGAGATCTTCAATTTACAGCTACTACACTAAACTACATCAGTAGTCCACTACTGGCAGTCCTTGAGTGGGGTTACTTATGCTGAGGTTTGGTGATAGAAAAAATGTAGCTTTAAAACTGTTCCTTTTATCTGGGTAGGAAGCTACTGTCAGAAGCTGTTTCTGACAAAAGCTGTTTCTGTTATTTCTGTCAAAACAGAGACTATACGGTTACACAGGCATTTGGAAAAGCATCTATTTATTTATTTATTTATTTATTTTTACAACACTTCATTTTATGTTCAGTTTCTTGGAACTGAAATCCTTCTGCTTTTCTCAGGAAAACAAAATTAATTACATTTAAACAAATTACAGCTTAAAATCTGAAAAAGCAAGCTGTCCTATTGAAACGTCTCCAGTGAGCTCCTTTAGCTCCTGTTTTTCTGAAGCTCTCAGTGCCCTGCCAGAGATGTAGCATGAATACACAAAGTGTGCCTTACTTACCACACAGTGGATAACGCTGTGCACGGACAGCACAGCATGCCGTGCTGCTCTGTAGCTGTATGCATAGCATGAAAAGAGAAAAGCAAGACACTGAACAAAGGTATCAGCTGCGCCGCTTCCACAGCATGGTCCTCCCAGTATGTTACCATTTATCTCTGGAACAGAAACAAAATCAGACGACAAAAACAAGAAGTTCAGCCCTGTTCTTATTACTGAAGCTTTTGTCAGTTACCAGATGAAAGGCCCTGTGCAAACAAATTCTCCTTTATTTAACTGGCAGAAGAGAGGCTATTCTGACGCCATCTTCCATCCATCCATGAGAGCAGACTCCCTGATCCCTTCTGGAAAGGCAACGAGGCATCCAAAAGAACATTCCCAGCTTCTTCCTCTCTCCACACACATTTGTGCCCTCAGTTTACCACCTTGAGCTTGCTCTCAAACTTCAGATCAATGGTTGCTAACAGGACCGCCTGTATAAAGGAAGCAGTGTTACAGAGAAAGGATAGCAGGGAACAGACTCACATCTCAAAGAAACTGCATCAGGAGGGGACAGAAGACTTTGCTCCACAACAGGAAAGCAGCTCACATGTCAAGGACCAGGGGAAGTGAGGAAAATCTCTCCCATATGAATGCTGACACCTCACCAGGGATGACCCATATTTCTCATTGTTCAGGACGGAGAATGCCCCTCACACCAAGACATTTCTATTCGTACTAAGGCAATGTGCAGTGCAAGAGCACCAAGAATGAGCAGGACATGAACAAAGAATAAAACAATCCCTCGCACATTCAGATAGTCTTGATTCACTTGCCCATTTAGCTGCTAAATAGAGGCTGACAGCTCGGTAGGGCATAAGGCTTCAGGTGAAGAAACTAAGGCTGATAATTCTGCTTCAAAATTCACCGCAGCTACAGAGATGCGTATGTCAATGGTTTACAGGCTGGTTCGGCCCAGTTCCATGACTAGTGGGGCAGAGGGATTTCGCAAAATCCACACCTCTGGAAAAGGGTAACAGGGGACCCCAAAATAATTAAAAACAGCGGCAACGATCTGAGGAGAAACAAATTAATTTACTAAAAATAGTATCAGAATGCAAGATAACACACTATAGTACTATATAATCAGAATTGAAGCCAATAAATCAAGTATAATGAGAGAAAGAGAATGTCTGAAAGATGGATAAGCCTCACCACTCACTGAGGTGAGATGTGCAGTCCAATTGAGCAGCAGGGAGACGGGATGAAGAAGAGTGGATGAAAAGAAGTGCATCAGGTGACCTTGCCAGGAGTTCTATCTCCTCTCTGTGACTGCAAAGTCCCCTGGGGAATGTAGTTCTTTTCTTCTGGGCAGGTACCCAGAACTTGAGCATTAACAGTTAAACTCCCAGTGCCCCACATGATGTTATGATGTGGAATACCTAAAACCAAAAATCAGAAATCCATGACAGTGTAATTTCAATTTATTTCCTAATCAAGACGAGTGTTTCTAATCCTTTTTTTCCAGTACTGGTGGGCTGTCAACCTATGGGCACTAATAGCCTATATATGCGTTGCTCTGCATATAGTTTAAGGCTCCCTTATTCCACTACATGAAAGCCAATCTGTCTTTCTAGACCTTGTGCCATGGCCTTTTCCCCATCTCCAAGCGATTCCTTGGTTACACTGTTTGTCATTCAGAATTTCTACACTCCTTTATGCTGTGAATTAAATTCAGAAGAGAAAGCTGTCTTCGTCTTTTGTCAGTTTATGGTGTATTTCATCTCCCACTATCTCATAAAATGACAGCTTGATTATAATGTAATTACATTTTTTAGTGAACCGAGTGCACAATTTTATTTCCAGATGGGCTTATGTTCATTATATTTAAGCTTAAGAAGAAAGCTTCACTGGGAAAATACAAAGAAAGGTGGTTGCTATTTTTTTTTTTTTTTTTTTAAGCTGAACATTATCTAACGTTTATCAAGGGAGGGACAAATGCCAGCATCCCACCAGAGAAAAGCTCACTCTCAAACATGAGAGCACAGATGAGTCTGAGAGTCCTTTAAGACATTTATATGGAAATTGAAAATTTAAACATTTAATTTTCATTGCATGGAATTTGGTAAAAAATAACAGGCTGAATAGCTGCATTATCCAAGAAAAAAAGAGCCTGAGAAGCAAAGAGCACAGAGTGGCTGCAGATGACTATGGCAAGGACAATGCCAGTTCACAAATTGATGAAATGGAAGTCTTTTTTATTCAGTCAAATCTTCAAGCCTCCTGTGGCTGGGTACTTGCCAAGGAGCTCGTTTGCAAGTCAAGTATTATTTGTTGATACTAAGAAGCACAAGCTGATACATTTTGCCAAAACATGTGTCAAGAAAATCCATGTAAATCAACAGTGGTTTGCAGTAGAAACTGTGGTTCCTTTCTGAAAACTGTCTTAGTAAAATGGCACCCTGGGGTTTCCTGTTTATTGCATCCCAGTGACTTCCAAATCAAACATGATCAGCTCAGACACAAGTGATAATGATTTTTTTAAAACTGCTGCTTCTATGAAAATAGAAATAAAAATGTTCATCCAATATAAGTTTTCTGGCTCATGCATAAGCAGTATAGAACCTACAACTGGTATTTAGTCAAGAATGCTATTTACAACTTACATTCCAGTTTCCTTTCTATCATCCAGTTTGCAGTTTACTGGCATTACAAATACATCCAGAAGCAAAAAGAAATAACAATAATAATAATCCGCAAGAAAACATGTTAAACTTACCCCTAAAGTGAAATTGGATCTTTGATGGAGTCCATTACTTCAGCAATATTTTTACTTTTGGTTGAGCATTTGCTAACACAACTCCTCTCCTGCCCAAACGGGAGGTGCAGTGCAGTATACAATGTGGACTACAGCAATTTCCTGAAAGGGAAAATTACTTAAATAACCAGTGGAAGCAAGTATTCTCACTTCTCATTGCCATTTTACCACTCGTAATCCTCCAGATGTGGCTGGAGAATGGTGGCTTTTGGAACCATGTCTTGTATGACATGACCTATTGGCACAACCTGCCAATAAACCTGTGCCAATATTGACACAACCTTAGATCAAGCTGAAAATCTCTCACATTTTGCTCCTTGAAATGCACTGATACTCCTCCTCTTTGACCAGTAATTACTTCAAAATATACATCCTGCAAATAAGCAGTATTTTGATTTAGAAAAATACGCATATTCGCTTATTTTCAAACAGTTCTGGTCTTATTTTCCCATATTCAGGCTACTGATATTTAACCTAATCTGCTGTAATGAGAACACTGCTCACTTTCCATGCAGTATCTATCCCATAGCTCCCCTGGGACACTTTAAACTAGCATGTAAAATTTTGATATTCCAGGCACGTACTCCACTTCATTCTATTACTTTGCCACAGACCTCGGTACACAAACTTAATTGTTCATTTGTCTGGGCCTGTCAGTTTTTCTATTTCCACACTCCCACCTCAGAACCAGCATTCTGCTAGGTAGTGGGAAAATCCAAAGATTATCATATACCACAACATCATTTGTATACTCTATCAAACAGGAACTAATGATTGATCAAGTTGATTCACTAGAAAACCTGCAAAATAATTTGATCAAGAAGTCGTTTCTATGTAAGAATTGGACCCTAGAAATTCGGATAAAAGATGAGAAACACCATCACTTAATTGCTACCTTTCCAAGTGAAAAAAAATCAACAAAAGCTAGACATTTCGAGTAAAGAAAAGGGGGAAATCACGTGAGAGAAAAAACAGAGATAAAAGAGAAAAACAGCTTATATTAAAGCTTAGCAGTCCTGAGGGTATTGCAAAGGCTTCTGAATGGATGAAACATTTCTAGTAATTACGATGAATCGAACAAATACTTTTAACCTCAGGCTTGCTGCAAGACTATCTTGAAAAACAGACAATTGGTTTTTATATATACATACTTTTTTTTCCCTCAAACCAAGTTATTGTTTCACTTATGTGAATAGGATCTGCCTACCAGAAAAGCTTTTTGCGTGGGATTTTCAACACTTAGAATATCATCCTGGGATTATTATTATTATTATTTTTCACAGAGCAACCTATTCCCTTACTTGTCAACCCACTCAGATGAGCATTTTTTTTTCAGATGAGCTACAGAGCATCCAGAATCCAATATCGCTAATCAAACAATATTCTCTAAAATCAAATCTACTGGAGGGGGTCAGTCAGAGTTCAAGAGCCCATAATTCTTGATCAGGTTCAGATTTCCCTTTAAGGTTCGTAGTAAGTCTCAACACACTCTCCCTGCAGTGATCTTCAGACTCCACATCTTTGCTTCTTTTTCCCACATATTTTGGCAATTAGTTGAAGAGGCATCAGACTTCTTCCTGCTGCCTTCAGTAGAGGTCACCGAACAGCACGGGGATGAGAATGCCTACAGGAGCTTGTAGTTTTTGGGGTCCCAAAACCAGAACAGAAAGTTTTGCAGAGTAAAGCCATAGATGGGCCCAGAGAAGACATTAACAGAGTTGGGACTCTTTTCCTTATCCAACACCCTAGAACAGTTCTTGACTTTAACTTGCCTAACTCCTCACCCACACCCAGAAATGATGGGTAACAGCTGAAGATATCTCCTCCGCTCCCTTGTTTGGCTTTGCTCTCGTACCAAAGATAGCACCAGATAAGAAATTATCTATAAATAAATATATAAATAAATATATAAAATATTTCTATTATTTATTTATAAATTATACACATAATATATTTATAATGTTTATTTATAAATTATAAATCATGGCAAAAAGAAAGTTTGAAAGCAATACTTAAAACTTCTATTTCAGAACTATAAAGTATATGTCTTGAAATCAATGCCACAGCACCATTCCTTCAGGGCATAATTCAAAGTAGCACTCAGCTTCTTCATAGTGATGTAATACAAGAAACATATTCATAAATGGCACAGGACTAGTTAACTTTGCAGTTGTTTTTCTTCAATCAATGAAGTGGCACAGAGGTCAAAGCTTTATATGACTGAGAAGTTATCAAGCTGGTGACAGCACTAAAAAATAAAATGCTGAAGTGCCTGTTAAAAACTGAGTCCATCAAAAGAGAAAAAAATCATGTCAGGAGTCTTACTATACGACTCAATTAACAAGATTTTGTAATCAATACATGGTATGCTGTCCACGTAATTCAATTTGAGAAAATTTTAACTAGATTATATCTTGGCAAGAAGACCTTATAGGTCGCTTTAAACTCAATTTTTATCTGTCCAAATAATGAACTCTAGAAGGTTAAGAGATTAGCACATCAGAGTATGTTTTAGTGCAATCAAAGCTTTCCTAAGAGGAGGCTATTGTACTGAAATTGTTCAAATCTTGCCTGGATTATCATATAGACTAGACAAAACCCAAGAATTAATATCTGCAAGTTTACTTTGTCAAGATAAACTAAGGCATTTGCAAAGTGCTATAAGAAATGCAGACAGTCACTTGCATTAATGTAAAAGTTTACCCCCAGGTGACTGAAGGAATTCTAAAATAATAGGAAACACTGTCCCAACACATAATTACAAAGATGATACTAGTCCGGAATATTTTCTTTAAAAATACGTATATTCTCTCCCACTTCTAATCCTTGTCTCTTCAATCTTTGCAGTTATAATTCTTTTACTACCCTCGTTAGGATTTCATTCTTTTTGTGTCCATCAAAAACTGCTCTGCATTTTTGTTTTCAGCTTCTGGGGGGACCAGCGCATGCAAATCACAGCATTTCTGTTCCCTCTGGCTTGCAGTTCCACACACACACAGAACCAGCCAGAAAAGAGAATTAAGAGGCGGCCTGACCCACTGCCTTGCCAGGAGGGAGACTCCGTTATATCTGTGTCATTTTTGACAGACTTGTCTCTCATTCTGCAGTGATTGCCAGCAGCTGAAATGCCACCAGATCCCCAGGCCATCTGTTCCCAGTCTTCCCTATCTTTTAGCACTGAGATATTTCTTCTTACTTGTTAACATAGGGAATTCCATTACATTTTGTCCTCTCTCTCAAGGACAGGGAGAATTGATCGCTTGCTCATTGCCTCGATCCTGTTCCTACTGATGGACTGCTACATCTCTACTTTCAGTAATCTGTAAACTACTCATTTCTCCCAGTTCTTCCCAATGCTCTCCAGGCTCTGATTCTCTTGCAGACACTGTAATAGCTAACTTGCACTTCTGGCTGCTGCAGGTGCTTTGGGTGAAGAGTAGCGGCTTTGGCAGAATGAGCAGAGCCTTATCCTGGTGGGAGACAGGGCTGCCTGGCTCAGTGCTCTTCTTATGCAGGGATTGCTGCACCTCACAGCTTGCACCCTAGAGCAGACCACTGTCCACCACTGCTGCAAAACACCATAAATCAGCATTCCTACCCTTCTGGGATGGCCAGAGTCTGATGGACACATAAGCACTGGGACAAGGCCTGGTAGGACTCCTCAGTGAGTATAAATCCTCTGTGCTGTGGAAACCACTACAGCCTGCATTTACTATGAATGCTAGGTCAGGATTTTTTGCTTATGCTAAGTGATAAAAGCTTGCTTGATGTTCCTGTATCACCATCAATCTCAGTAACATGTCTGGAAGTTCTGATTTCCTACTGTTTGTTGTTGTTGCATGTGACTTGCTTACATTTTGTATATGATAAATGAGTAACTGTGGCTATCCAGAAGAAGGCTAATTAAAAAAGCAATGTGAGACCAAGTAGACAGAGATAATTGAGTATTAAAGTACCTGACCTGGCCAGGTGCTTAAAGATATTGCCAAAAGGGTCTTCAAGTTAAAAAGAGAAAAAAAAAAAAGCAAGCAAAAGACCACCTTGACAGATTATTAAATGCTTAAACCTTCTGGCAATAAGAGCTGCTAATAAAGAAACACTGTAAACCAGAGGACAACAGTAGCAACAGTAATTATGCAGCAGAATGATTAAACAGCTCACAGCCTTAATGACTCTAATCTATTTTATGAGAGGAAGTCAAAGCTTCAGCATTCAAAAAAAAAACAAAACAAAAAATCAATTAGGGAGCAAGGGAGGTGGAAAAAAAAATCTATTTAGGCTGCATTCCTACAATCAAGTGATAAATCAAGTCATGATTAATTGCAGAAATCAGTACAGCTCACCATGTTTTGATAACTGTGCAACTCCACCAGAGATGGGAGACTCATTCAATTTCTAACCATCCAAAGAGACTCCACAGAGTAATCTGAGAGAAATTGCCATGTCCCACAAATTGTGCTGTCCAGCCAGAAGAATATTTAGCACTACCAACATTAAGAAGCTTGCTTTGGAGAACTTTGCTTATTTTTATTGCAACAAAGCTAATTTCAGTTCATTTCACAGGTTACCTAACATGATCAATAACTCTCAATGACTCACAGAATTTTTTTCCTCTTCTTTTGCTTTTTCCCTATTCCAGATTAAAAAAACTTCAGGTATCATCTTTCCACAGTGTCACTAGCCATGAAAATGTAATTCTTGGAAGTCTGCTACATCCTCCCTTACTGCAGAAGACAGAAAGTTCAAAGATAGAACACTAGGAATGTGTGTGGGAAAACCAGAGGTGATTGCTGGTCCCTTCTCTCACAAAACCCTGTTTGTTACATCAGGACACTGATGGTCATGGTCACCTGTGCTCTGAAAATCAGCCCTGAAGAAGGATCTTGTTTTCACTGCACTCTCACCCAATTCTTGGCATGGTGGGTAGGAAACTGGGGGGAAAGAAAGGCCACAACTGGCTTTGTGTCAGATTGAGTGTGTGAGTGGGAGAACAGAATAAAAAGGCCGGTATTATTCCAAAGGTAATAATAATACATTAGTCAGATCCCCTCTTTGCCTCTTCTTTGCTCATTCTTGTGAGATTATTTTAGGTATCAAAACCAAAGTGTTTCTAAAGCTTTTGTATTTAAACTTGTCACTCTCTTCTCCAGCATCCCATTTGCAAACCCAAGTTGAAATACAGAATTTCTCATTTGCTGCATTTCTATGTAGTTTTCTGTGTAGTTCGTATTTAAAATAAATATATTTTTTCTTTTTTAATATCATGTTTGTACACTTCTATTTTCTGTAGTTAAAAAAAATATAAAGTCATTTGCAGAAGATGATAGGAGATAAAGAAACTCGATCAGGACTTACCTGTGCAAAAGTTGCTGTGCCTCTCAACGTTTCCTTGGAAAAAATGATCACTGGTCATTACCACCATTAACATCCGTCCCCATTTGCTCACTGTTTTCAGGGTAGGACACAATTAATTAACAAGGGTTTACATTTGTTGTGTCTTTAGAGCTAGAAGTTATTGACAGCCACTTGACATTAATTATTTGTTCTATTGACATCTCTCTGCTGTGGAAAGCTCTCTGGAGAAGAGCTTGGGGATACTCCAAAGGTGGTGAGGAATGTTGCTGAAGGCAGGCAGGGGATGATGTTACATATGCGTGGACTAGGAAAGCAGGGGGATTTAATTGCCCCTAATTTTTTTTCATCAGAAAGGGTCAAATTGGAATTGTTTTAAATCAGAGCACTGTGGTCAGAGGCAACAGCCCAAGCGGTGCAGTGTCAGTGACAAAAGTTGGAGTGGGCAACAGCCTGAGTGCAAACATGGGAGATGCTACCCAGGTAATAGCAGGTGAGAAGGGAGGGATCAGTGGAAGACCTGAGGCTGTGCTAAAAGGAGGTTATCAGTGATGAAGTTTCTTTAAGTGGATTACACAGGAATCAGGAGACTCCTAAGAGACATAAGAGAGCAGGAATCAATTTGAACAGAAATAATGTGCAAAAATTTGTGACTGTTGAAGTGACAGAGTGATAACAGGTTGCCACTCAGTTCCAGTGAGAAACTCAGAAATTCATAGGCATATCTTAGTTTTTTGTTCATGTCTAATATTGTCATTTACATTATGGGTATTGATCTTGAGTGTATATTTCATGGATTGTTCTTTATTACTTTTAATTTTAAATTTTTTTTACAAAATCAGTAAGCTATGTTGATCCTTATTTGATCACAGGATGTCTTGGGTTGGAAGGGACACAAAGCCCACTCAGTTCCAACCCCTGCTGTGGGCAGGGCTGCTGCCACCAGCTCAGGTTGCCCAGGGCCCTGAATCCTGCAGGGATGTGACACCACAGCTTCTCTGGGCAGCTGTGCCAGCGCCTCACTGCCCTCTGAGTAGAGAATTTCTTCCTAACATCTAACCTAAATGCCCCCACTTTTAGTTTAAAGCCATTCCCCCTTGTTCTGTCATTAATGGATCTCCTGCTTGTAAGCTCCCTTCAAGTACTGGAAGACTTGATATAATGACTTAAATTGTGCAGCTTTTTTTCCTGAGACAGCAGGCAAATCAGGTGGCACACAGTACATAGTGAGTAATTAAAGTCTGAGAAAAACAATTTCCTGCTCACCTGTAGGTGCTGAATCTGAGGTGAGCATCCACCTGATGTTCATGTGCTGCTGAGAACTGGTAAGCCAAGAGGACTGAGGATGATTGTATGTTTTTCCTTTTGCTTAGCTGAGGCAGTAGGCCAGTGAGGATTCAAATAAGGAAGGATTAAAACATTTCTACTCTGATAGAAATGATCCCCTTAATCAGACGAGCAATAATCAAGAATTTAGTTCTTACCGCTCCACATGTGCTATTTTCAGCAGCGTTTTTCAGAAAAGTACAGACAGAAAATATAATAGCAGTAAGACGTGCTGCTTTTCAGCTAACAGTTCATTCCCAGAGGTCACAAACAGTCCATGCAGGCATTTCTGTCCTTCAGAGGAAGACATCCAGGTCCACAACTGTTGCTTTGTTGGGTCTTTTCCTTGTCCTGTTTAGATCCCTCCTTCTTCATCCTCCTCTTGTTTTGCTTAAACACAATGCAGATCCCAGAGTTCTGCAACCCTGACCATCAATAGATCTGTCTCAGATTGAAATGCAAGACCTTCTCCGGTGGCCTTGCTCCATTTTGCTGCCTGCTTCAATTATGGAGCAGCCAACTGGGGCAGCAAGTCACAGAAGGATGTTGTTCCCATAGTAACTCATTTCCTCTACCCACTCATTAGATTAACGCATTTCACATCAAAGGTAGACATCAAACTATCTCAGAAATGACAGCCTGAGACATTACTTAAATATAAACTAAACCCATCAGGCAGTGTCAAATGGCACTATTTGATATCAAAACATACATCTTTAGCTGCTATCATTACACTGTCCTGCCTGAAAATCAGCAAAAGTACCTCAGCTTGTTCACTTTGTTACTAGTTTGTGGACAACTGCTGAAGTACCGAAACAATCAGGAATTCCCTTACATCAGACCTGAGCTGCAACAAAGCGGGAAGGTTCACTTTCTCTGTGATCAACACTTTCGGTGTACTTAACATTTGATAACATTTGCAATACTGCTTTGGAAAAGGTCTAAGTCATGCTCCAAGTAGCATCAAATCTCCCATCATTTTCACCTCCCCCAGTTTCAATTTTGCTATGTTTTAGTGCCTCAAAGTCAGTTGACTTAATAGAGGTTTGAGCATGAGGAACAAATATGTGCACTAACTCTGTGCACCCAGACAATACGAAAAGGATGCGTTGGTTCCAACATCATACTGAAACTCTGCTGTGCCTTAAAGAAATCCTGAAAACTGCACAAAATTTTTGCCGCTGAAACTTTCCAACAACATCTTGTAAAACACCTGACAAAGAGGTAATGTCAAAGGCAATGGACAAGATATATATTTCCTACTTTCTATCATGCTTACTCTGAACTTTTACAGAGTGTTTGATACTCCATCTCTGGAGGCATTCAAGGCCAGGCTGGACGGTGGCAACTGTGCCCATGGCAGGGGGTTGAAAATAGATAATCTTTAAGGTCCCTTCCAAGCCAAGGCATTCTAGGATTCTGTGTTTCACTTTTCTCAGTCTCAGCAACCCGAACAGAAAATGAGCCTTTTCTTTTTGTTTCCTTTCTTGTCATTCGTATCTCCAAACTGATTCTTGGAAAGGTCTTGTCAAATATCTACATTCATATATACATATATCCATATATCCATACATATATACAAGTGTAAGCACATATAGGACACCTGCCATGTATACTGCTTGTGAAATCTGAAGTTTTATAATGGCTCCTTGACACGGCTTTAAATGCCACCTTAATGCAAGCTTGCTGAAAAGCCCTGTTCCCAGCACTTTGCCAAGACTCAAGCAAAGCCTATTTACATCCAACAATTTAATTCAGAGACTGACCCTCACTGGTATTTTCATGTCAGTGTTCTCTGCTCCTTGCACATTTGTATTTGAGAAACAGCATTTTCCTGATGACAGCTGCAGTTTCTCCAGTCTGTTTGAATCACCAGGAACTGAACTTTGTTCTTTTTTATTTTTCCTTTACACCTCTCCTTGTCAGAAATCACTTTTGTCAGCTGTGTGGTCTCAATGTGCCAGCTCACCCCATCAGCATCTTGCCTAACTTCTCCTAAATACAATATCTCACAAAAGTACAATTTGCAGGTGGAGAATATAATTCTCATCTCAGAATATCACCCTAGAGCTGTGGCAAAATTCATAAAAAAGGTGTGATGTATATTAAGAACTTAGAAGTATTGATGCTGTTCAGCATTTCTGATCGCAACATCAGTGTAGCCATCTGCCTTTTGAGGTGGGAGAAAAATGCTATGGTTATGTTCCCTCATACTGAATATCCTTAAATCACTTCTAACACCTTTTCAATATTGCCTCATTTTGTAGAATCACAGGATTGTTAAGGTTGGAAAAGACCTCTAAGGTCATCTAGTCCAACAGCCAACCCATCACCACCAGTACTGCCCACTAACCATGCCCCTCAGTGCCACATTCACACAGTTCTTGAACACCTCCAGGGTTGGGGACTCCACCACCTCCCTGGGCAGCCTGTGCCAATGCATCACCACTCTGAGTAAAAAGTTTTCCTAATATTCAACCTGAACCTCCCCTGGGGTGACTTGAGGCATTCCTTCTCATCCTGTTGCTGTTACACGGGAGAAGAGGCCAATCCTGGCCTTGCTACAACCTCCTTTCAGGGAGTTGTAGAGAGTGATAAGGTTGTTTCTTCATTTCTCATTGTCTTGTGGGCTCCCTGATGGTCCTGCCCTTACTTGGTTTGCTCCTGCAAAGAGTGGGGAAAGCTAGATTGTTGCAGAACAACTTGCATGGACTCTGCAGTATAGGACGGTGCATGGCTGGGTCTTTGCTTTTGTACCAAAGAGTACATTTCACCCAGGGAGAAGAGGTAATTCTGTCCTTGTTTTCAAGTAAACTGCAGAAGAAAGAGACATTTCCTGCTTTGTTGTGCTATAACCTTAGGCAACTGCTTTAAAATATATATGATTTTGGTCCTTAAATCCTGTAGCCTTTTCCTGTCATTTGTGTTCTCTATACTTTGTGCCTCATTAGAAACCTGAGAGGAATACAGGCACTCCAACATGCTGGAAATGCCAGCCAACAGCCAGTAAATTTTGAACATTAAAATGGAAACGGTAAAATGGTAAATGAATGTAAAGAACAAACAGTTTTTCTCTTAGCTTCCATTATTTTCTGCATTTAAAATATAGTAGTCAGAACAAAATCACAGACTTTAAAATCAAGAAAAGAAATTGAATGGTAAAGTTGGCCATGAATTCTGTAAATTACCACTGCTTAATAGCTGCAGCCCACTGTGGTTCTTCAGAAGAAAATATATGTCACTCATGTCACCACCCAGGAAATAATCAGACACATCTTAGTTCTTTACTGGCAGAGAAATACCAGCTAAGCTGCCTGCTTTCTACTGATGAAAGCTCCCTCACAGGTTCCATAAAGGTAGGCACAGACCCACGGGATGGTTGGGGTTGGAATGGACGTCTGGGCCACCTGGTGCACCCCCTGCTTACACAGGACCAGGTGCCCAGGAGCAGGCCCCCCTCTGTGCAAGGTGATGAGCAAAGGGGCCTTCCCAGTTCTGAGCTCAGTGCTGTTCATAGAAAATACTTGCTGCCTTTCTCAGGGCACTAGGGAGGGGGAGCATACCTTTCATCATCAGATACCAAGGTGACATTGACCGGTTTTCCTTTCTCTCAGCTCTGATGTGGTGCTTTGCTGATTTTAAACATCTGAAAGAGAGAGGGGAAAGAAGAACATTTTCCCCAGAAGAGAAATCTGCAAGCACTCACATTTGCATGAACTGATTTTCTTACCTCTTTTCACAAAAGGAGCTGGCCAGCAATTAGAAGGCAGGCAGCACTTTGGGAATAACTTCTGCAGTTTTCTGTCTTTTTAGCCATGGCGGATGAATGCTCTTTCAAGTCTGCCTCTGGACCAGACATCAGCATAGTTCGCACCTGTAAGTGGTACTTTCTATTTTGCAGATAGAAAGTCACTTATCACAACCACTGTCATTGTGGACAGAACTGTATTGGGATCCCTGGTTTCACCACAGGAAGGATAATTCTCACTGCTATGCGGCTTGTTACAGGATAACTTTCCCTGTTATTTCTGGGTTGGTCATTTTTCAACTGTCCAGCTTCACTTCAAAGTGCTGCCGTAGGCTATTCATTTGTTACATTTAGTTACGTATAGCTGCTAAAGCAATAATTACCCTATAGTTTTTGGCTTCATCTGATACAACTGTTTTTTTCCTAAGCAGACATTATCCAGCTGCTCCCAGCTGCTAAACCTGTCTCTGATTAAAAAATCAGGCTCTGGAATTCAGTGTTGGTATTCATACCCCAGGGCATATCCATAATCCCAATCAGTATGCCGCACAGAACACGGATTACAAGAGGTATTGCCCAACCACCTCAGTGTGAGCAGTCACTCTCTCCCTGGCAGCTTTCCCAGTAGTCCTGCAGACAGCAGACACAGCACAACCCAGAGCAAAAGCAGTTTACTGGCAAAGATGTGCACTGTCACACAAATAGCAGACAGCTGCCCTAACATGTCATGACAAGGGAGCTCAGATTGCACTTGACACATACATGGTATACAGCTCTCAACGCACACACACATCCTATGGGTATCCATCAGACCAGGCCCTCATGAGAAGCAGGGGTTAACTTGCCTGGAGTTTGTCAGCACCACTGCTCCCTTGTTAATAGAAACAGCAGCAATTTGCTTTAAAGATGAAGGCACAAAGTGACCTTCGCTGCTGCCTGGCAGTCTTAAATCCAACAAGCACAGCACAATACCTTGCAGGTCTCAGAATGATTTTTAATATGTGCTGGACTGTAATAGTCCTCTCCCACAGCATCTCATTTCAGCCTATGACTTGGGCTAGTACATTTTCCTTGCTAAACCTTCTGTGGCAATGCTAACTGCTCAAGGGCTTTGTCAGCTGCACAGTACATACCCCAGAGGCCCATGCAAGGTAGGAAATAATTCTGCACAAAAGGGAACACAGCCATACTACCTGAACACACATCTGTCAGCTCCCCAGTCACCTGCGTCAGCTTCCTAACGCTACCAAGATCTGCCTAGCCAAATGGCTCAGCAAACTGTTACACTTTTAAGAAAAGAGCCAAAACTGACATGTGGGAGTTATCCTAAAGATGAAGATGCTGGTAGCTTCAGCAAGGGGCAAGGATCACAGCAGAGCAGGTGGCACATGTAGGAGTATGTCTGGCTGCTCCTGCCTACCACCACCACTACCAACAAAGGAGTAAAGAATCACAGAAGACTAAATTTCCAGCAAACCTGCAGACAGTGACTCATTTTGAAATCAAAAGGATTTAGAGAGAAAGTGCTGGAATTTTAGTTGCTGCTTATTAAAAAAATCACGAGAAAGTGAGCATGGACTTAACGGTGTTCAAGACCTTTCCATTTTGCTTGTATCTTCTCTCTCCTCTAAACTACCATCTCGGTCTCCTAGCACTCCTGATGTAAGAAAACATTCACAAATCATGATCGTTCTTCTCCAAAGAACCAACTGCTGACCCCATCCTTGTCCCTCTGCGATCTTTTAGGATGAGAGTAGGTTTCTCAGAATAGTGCAGATCAGCTCTGTCAGCTGAAATCAGTCTTCCCTCCAAGCAATAGGTTAAGATGTTTTGTGTTAAGCAGTGAAACATAAAACCATTAAGTTTGGAAATGACCACTAAGATCATCCAGTCCAACTATCAGCCTATCTCCACCACGCCTACTAACCACATCCCTCAGTATTACAACCACACGGTTCTTGAACACCTCCAGGAATGATCACTCAACCACCTCCCTGGGCAGACTGAGCCAATGCTTCACCACTCCTGAAAAGAAAATTTTCCAGATATTCAATCTGAACCTCTCCTCTAGTGCAACTTCAGGTCATTCCCTCCCATCATATTGATGTTATGTGGGAGGAGAGGCCGACCCCACCTCACCACAACCTCCTTTCAGGCAATTGTAGAGACCAGTGAGATTTCCCGAGCCTCTGGTTCTCCACACTGAACAATCCCACTTCCCTCAGCCACTCCGCATAAGACTTTTGCTCCAGACCCCTCACAGCTCTGTTGCCCTTCTCTAGACGTGTTCCAGGACTTTGACATCTTTCTTGGAGCAAGAGCAATCAACAACACATGACATGATAGTATTAGATATTGTAATATCACTATAATACTTCTCCCCATGTGCTTTTCCAAACTGATCTTCCATCTCAGAGGCTCTGAGTTGGCTGGTGACAGGTGCATGTTAGGGTCTGTGACCACTGCAGCAGGCTGCCAAACTCTCAATGATTGCTCTGCTCTGCACATATCAGCTCAGAGGAGCTTGGCCTGCTGTCCTTCACAACAAAATGCAGCACTCACCCAATGGCCCAGCTGACAGGGCAGCTTCCTACAGTGAACTGCCTTAACAACACATTCCAGTACAGTTTGACAGCTGGTAACACATGCTGACACACTTAGCATTTATTTTCCACTTTGCACCATGAAAAAAACCTGAGGTTTGGTACAGATTACAAACACTGCCAGCAGAAGCAATAGCTGGACAGCATTTTATTCCAACACATAGTACCCTATAAAAGTCTTAGATTTATGTCTAAATATTTAGTACAGGAAAACATTTCAGGCAAGTATCTTGTTTAGTGTAGCTTTGTTTTTAGCAAGAATGGGGGAAGGAGAGGGCAGACAGGCACACATAAAAAGAGCATCAGGAAACTAGTGTGAGAGAAATAGCTATCCACTTCCTCTGGGTACCATTTATATGGCTCAATGTGAAGCTAAAATCTTACACTGAAAAGTAATGCAGCAAAACAGGGTTTGCTGTACAAAGTTGTCGATTTTTATTCATCTACTGCTGCTAAACTGACAGTCACTTAATAAGGAAGATCTCTGGGATCCCTGTGAACAAGTTCACTAAACATACAATTATGCGTAATTTTATTTCCAGTCCCACCCCACTCACAGTATTGTTTTCAAGCCTTCTCATTAGAATGGGACCAAGAATCTTCAGGCGTGCTTTAACATTAACACTAACTCTCTCCTAAATAAATCATGCAAAGGAAAGTAGTTTTTGAGTCACATTCCGTGTTAGCAATCAGTCAAGTTCAGAACAGGAAATTCCATTATCTAAAACATATTTCAAGGTAAAGCTCTGGTTGAAAAATACAGATGATTTTGGCCTTGTTCTACCGTACATTTTGAAATAAAAGGCAAGAGACTTCTCAGTCTTCACAATTTTATTTATTTTTTAAAATCAATCACCAGAAAGAATAAATACCTGATTCGAAAAGCACTTATTCAACCTTAGCCCTGTAGTTTGCCATAATCAAGCTTTTTTAAAGCATCCTGAAGAATTCATGCAGGAAATTTGGGACACACGCTTTGAAAATAAAAGAAATTTCCTTTAACCTTATTAAATGTTTTAAAAACCCCTTTCCACTGAGTAAGCTAAAATGAGATCATACTCAATTGAATAAGTGTAAATTGGCTTCCAAAGGCTTGCTTAGACTAGTTTTATGACTCCTCTATACCATGTACTGTATACATTCGCAAGTTGTAGCAATAGAGGCTTCGAAAGTACAACTAAAAGAACACAGTGCTGCACTGGAGGGAATTTTTTGTCAAGGCAGGTTGGAGTATGTATGAGTTCTCTGCTATTTTATGAACTATCCAGACAAGCCACTGTGCAGAGTCAGGATTTTTATTTTATTATTATTTCCCAACCAAACCCACTAAATATCCTTTAAACATCCTTCTGCCCCCCAACAAACAAACACTGATTTCACCCTTTTGCAAGTGGAGGAGAACCCAGTATTATTCTACACCACAATGTGTGGAATGGAGGCCATCCATCTCCATTCCACTGCTGTCTTTGCCCTGGTCTTTTGGTCCTCTCATTCAAGTTTTTCAAAGCGGAGTAGATGCTGGTAATGTCCCTTACCAGATAAGTAATTTTTGTTTAGCTCTCAAAGGAGTCTGTGTTTCAGGGTGTATGAAATAGAGTTCATGCCATTGCCTGGCTGACAAGCCCTGCCAGACTGAACTCTTTGAATGTCCTGAGATCGAGCTGCAGTAATGGCTGCTGTGTGACATTAAGACAGAAGAAGCCTCATTCCATCAGGAAGTGCCTCTTCAGGGCCAACTTACAGTACTGGAGAAGCCCAGCTGCCAGCTACCACTGTCCATGAACAGTGCAAGTCCATGCTTTTTGTGAGAAGGCTGGACTTGCCTTCTACTAGGGATTACTCAGGGAAGTTGCAATTTCAGTCTCGCACCAAAACATTATGGAGTTGTCACTGCTCCAAATCAAATCTTGCCCCATCTGCTTCCCTAGCGTCGGTTCCTGGAGCATTTCCTGACTTCCTTCAGGGAAGGAAATTGGTCTGCTGCATGTTGTTGTTTCTGAAAGGATGGGAAAAGAAGAGAGGAAACAAAATTGGAACTACATTAAGCACATAAATGTTGCTTAGGCTCCTTAGATCAGATCTGCTTTGCACAGGACACAAATCACTGACAATGATGAAATTTTTCCCTTTCTCCAAAATCTCTGTGAAAGTGCCAAGCATGATTCTCACTTGTCTGGTTCCTGTGCACAATAGCAACAATACATGATTAAGCTGTGAGAAAGTCATTTATTGTCATTTGAGAATGGAGTTATATGTGTCTCACTAAAGAGCTTGAGACATTTTGATAAGGTCTAATGGCATAACTACCTTAGCAGATGTCATAAATATGTCTGTAGGGAAAAAGAGTGAAAATTCAGAGATGTATATGAACAGCGATAAAGAAGGACAGAGTGGAAAATGTGGAAAGAAGCAAATGATTTTTTTAGGAACAAAAATGGAGGAAATAGAGATGAGCCTGAAAGAATAAACTAAACATAGTGATTGTAGCCAGGAGCCAGAACATGTTTTTCAAAACTAGGTGAACTTATAAATGCAGACATGGTTTAATAGTGTCAAGATTGCATGGTGAGAATTATAAGAAAGCACAGAATGAAAACAAGGTCCCACACTTTTTCCCCCCTCCTCAGAGAAAACAAAATTTCTGCCCCCATTAAAACTGCTGAATGCAATCCTAGTGACACCCTGGTAAAACCAGGCCCAAGACAAGATTGACCAAAACAATCAGAGAAGTAGGTAGCAGCAGAGTATGATGTAGATCCAGACCTGGAGCCATTATATAATTTAGTTTTCCCTTGCAATTCTGAACCAGGAGTCCAGGCACAACATTTAATTAGTAACTCAATTGTCATTTAAATGTTTGCTCATAAAGTTCAATAAAAATCAAGCAGCTGAATTTTGACACAAGCGACTGTGTCATCAATGATTTCCTAGGGGGTGGCTTATTTGAAGATTAGCAATTCAGGCAGAGGGTTCTAAAAGAAATTAAAACAAAACAAAACAAAACAAAACAATGTACTTCTGGCTGCAGACATTACCTCTACCATTTGATCGTAATAGAGTAGGATGTATTTCACACCTCATAGCAACAGATTGGTCCTAAGCTGCTGTCAGAGATGTCACATCCATCTAACGAGCACTTTCTAACAAGCAAATCACAATTGTACTGCAGAAAATTAGCAAGAGATTTACTAAAATGACTACACCAGCTGCTGAAGAGAAGAGGGAGAAAGGTGCGCAGATCCAGCTGCTAGAAATCTGCTTCTAAGAGGAAACAGTCTTAGATTTGCCTGGTTTTCTTTAAATAGTCACCAGTCTATTTCATCAAATATCTGACCTTGGATATCATAAGCTAGATACATGAGAAATTTCTCAGGAAGAAAATACATTAATCATAAAACCAACAGTAGAATAATGTCAAAGCATTCCTTTCTAGTAACGAAGTTGCCTAGAATTGAAGTCTGTTATTTACCCTCTACATCTCCTAACAGGTACCTACACAATGGCAATATTCTGATGACAAAACATAGCTAAGCTTCCCAGAACATTTTTCCATGTAAGGAAATAAAGAGAGGATGAAAAATCTTTAGTAAGTCCTTAAGACTGGATTGATGGAGCTCAGTTTTGCAAAGGCAGGACACAGCACAGGACAAATAACAGAAAGCTAACCAGATCTGATATGAATGTCTGATCCAAATGCAGAATCCACACCATGCTGCAGAAAATATGACCCTAAAGATCATTGCTAGGGCGTCCTAACAGAAGTCATCTTCACAGCTTTACTGTGAGGGTGACAGAGCATGGGCACAGGCTGCCCAGAGAGGTTTGTGAAGACACCTTTTCTGGAGATATTCCAAACCTACCTGGACACTTTCCTGTGCGACCTACTCCAGGGAAATTGCTTTATCAGGGGTTTGGATTTGATGATTGCCAGAGGTCCCTTCCAACACCTGTAATTCTTTAAATATGTGAATTCAATTTATTACATGCTTCTCTAATAGTCTTTTTCCTAAGGAATTTACCAATTACAGAAGAGGCTCAGAATCAGCAATCAAATTCAAGAATAAAATGGCTGAAGATTGCATGTGGTGCTAATGAAATTGAAATAAAACAGCTTGGCACCAACTGCAGTGGTAATATGAAATAGGGATATAGAAATGGTTTTTCACCTTTGTTGTCAATTTAAACAATTTTTGTCTAATTAGGCTGGTTATTATTTTGTCTTTTTGTAAAAAAAATGAAAACAAACAACTTTAGTTCTGCTTGCAAATAAAGTGCTCTGTTTCCATGCTGATGATTGCGACTCAAAACAATGCAATAAAAAGAATGTGAGCATTGTTCACCACAGAAAGGAAAGAAGAGACTGATGGATGATGTCCTTTTTCCCTGCTGTAGGCAGGTTTCAAGGACTGGATGGGAAACATGTGAGTCCTTCTGCTGCATGCTTGAGAGGATACAAACTGAAGTTTCCCTTTGGCAAGAGAGCAATGGCTCGAGCTGTCTCTCAGTGGTTGCAAATGATTACAACATGTCTCTGAACTGGGAAGGGACTGTTTGTCCACCCCAAGTGCTTCATTGCATTGCCTGCTCTTAATTTTAAGAAACTCAGTTAGGAACCACTAACCTGTGAATCAGATGGAGGTCTCAAAAGTGGCAGTCTGTGGTACATCTCCAGCTCAGGGAATTACATATGGATGTGCATAGGGAAAGAGGTTTAGGTTTTCCAAGGAGAAAAGCAGCACATCAAGGCTTTCAACTTCTCACAGCACAGCCTGGATGTCTAACTTCGCTTGTTTGTTTGTCCTGTAATTTAAGAGTCATAGATCCATGATTCAATTCCCAAAATGCTTCAGACACTGCAGGTCAAGATCATTGTTGAGTCATAGTCATTGCAGAATGCCTTTAACATTTTTTGCGCAGCATTTTCCTTTCCTACTGCTGTATGTACTACCTACTGCCTAAGTGTTGCAAGCAAGCCTTACAATAGAGAAATGGTTTATCTTTCCCACCCTCCAGTGCACAGAAATAATTCTCTCTCCCCTCACCCACTTTTAGTACATTAACATACAGCTCAGTCAAAGTCTGACAGCTTGGCATTCTTAGCCACAAAGTAATGTGGAGCTGGTGGAAATGTACAGTGCTGTAGTTAGGAGGAAAGGAATAAAGGCAGTAGGAGCTAAACGCAGCTAGACAAATACTTTGGCATCATAACTGTTAATGCTGTCTTAGCATTTGAAAACAAAATAAAATAACTGGAGGAAGAAAACTGGGAGAAATGTACTTCCCATTTTCCCCATGCCATCCCTTACCTGCCTCAATCTACTTCTTGAAAACACCTTTACCTAACCAGAAATACTACAGAAATAACAAGTAGCTAAAAATCAATTGAAACCTTTTGCAGGGTGGAATGCTCTGTCTGGGTGCAGCCTGCTTTTGCATTTTATCAAATTGTCTCTAGGCAATTGGAAGTGGGCTCTGAGTCACTCAGTTCTACCCATCAGCAACTCCAAGACCAGCCCAGAGATGCCCTGGTCCCAGAACTGGACAGGGACACTTCTGCCCACTCACATCATAGCTTCTGCAAGGCAGGAGCCTGTAGGCTGCAGACATTGCTTTTTTGGTCACCAGCTGAGTCCTTTCCCAGGCTCATCTAACAGAAACAGCCCACATCTGAAAAAGCCAAATATTAGTCTTTGGAAGTAATAGCTTTTTAAGGGTAGACAGAACAGATGTCTTTGTGTTACAATTCTAATACGAATATCAAGCCCATCCCTTCTGTTTCCAGGCATTTGGACTGTGACTTCAGTTTTCTCACAAAGGATAAAGCATAAGCAAAGCACAGATGGGGAAATGGTATTTAAGCCACCAAAAAAAGCTACCAGAGTGTTTTTTTGTTTTTTTTTTTTTTCCTCTCCCAGAAGCAACAGCATTCTGGAAAAAGAACATGAACATAGCTCCAAACTAACTGATAAACAGATCAGTATCTTTTAAAATTCAAATAGCTGAATTTTGTAATTAAGATTTTAGAGAGCATAAAATCAAGAAAGCAATCATTCCAGCTTTTGCATTTTTTTTTCAAATATTTTCTATTATTGAGGTGATTTCCAGAATGAGGGCTGAACCTACTCCACATTTAAAGAAATATTTAGCACTCTACAGAATCACGGATGAAATCTAAGCAGTGATTTTTCTTAAAACTCCATTTCATGAGAGAAATGGTTTTTCAAGAGCTTTCAAAACAGAAGTAGAATTTTCTATGTACTTTTTAAAACTGTGGTCTTGTTTTTCTTTGTTGTTGTTTTGTTTGCTTGTTTTTAAATGAGATAATTTCCCTGGACTGGTCAGTCTTCAAAGTTATCTAAGAACTACTAAAAAATTTCTCAAAATAAGCATCAGAAATTACTTATTAGAAATTAGAGCAGTTCAATTGGAAGGGATACACAAAGATTGAGTCCAACTGCCTGACTACCTCAGGGCTTATCAAAAATCAAAGCACATTAATGAGTGCATCGTCCAAATGCCTCTTGAGCACTGACAGGCACAAAGTACCAACCACCTCTCGAGGAAGCCTGTTACAGTGTTTGACCATCTTCAAAGTAAAAAGACACTCCCAGTGCCCATCTGGCTCTCCCCTGGCACTGCTCTGTACCATTCCTACCCTGCCATCAGTTTCCAGGAACAGAGCCCAGCACCTCATTTAGTGCTGCAGAGAGCAGTGAGGTTGCCTCTTGGCTTCCTCCATGCCAGGCTGCACCCATGTCCTCAGCCTCTTTTCATATGTTGTGCCTTCCAGCCCTGTTACCAGTTTTGGGGCCCTACTCAGAAAATTCTCAAGGACTTTAACACCCTTTTATATTGTGTAGCCCTGAACTGCACACAGCATTCAAAGTGAGGGTGAACAAATGCTAAATTACAGTGGGAGATTCACCTCTTTTACCAGTTCACCATGCTGTGTTTAGTGCATACTAAAATGCTGCTTGGCTGCCAGGGCACACTGCTAGCTCGGGTAGAGCCTGCATTCACCAGCATCCCTATATTGCTTTCTGCTGAGCTGCTTCCCAGCAACTAATCTCCCAGTCAGTGCCTGTATCTAACATTCCCCCACCCCAAGTGCAGTACCTGAGATGAGAATTACCCTTATTGAACTTCATGCCACAGATTGCTCAGTGCTCCAATCTTTCTTGATTCCTCTACATGGCTTCTCCACCCTTGAGAGAGTCAACAGCACCTGCCAGTTTTGTATTGTCAAGGAACTTGCTAATGACACATGAACTTCTACACCCAGATCATTGATAAAAATGTTGACCACAACTGAGTCCTGAGGATCACTGCTTGTGATTGCCTGCCAGCCAGATGAAGCCCCTTTAATACTACTCTTTGAGCTCTACCATCAAGCCAGCTTACCATCCAATATATTGTGAATTTGTTCATTTCACAGTTGGATGATTTGTCAGGTAAGATGCTGTGAGAGACCATGTGAAAGGCTTTACTAAAATCCAAAAATAATACAACCACCGCTTTCCCATTCACTAAGTGGGTGAACTTGTTGGAGAAGGATGTCAAATTAGTAAGGCAAAATTATCTCCTGATGAACTCATAGTAACTATGTCTGATAAAGCATTGTCCTTTAAATGCCTTTTATTAGCACCCAGGATAATCTCCATAACTTTTCCAGGGACTGTAGTTTGATTAAGGGACTTACAATTTCTCAAGTCCTCTTTTGTGGCCTTCCTACAGTTTAGCACAACTTTGGCTAATTTCCATCAGCAGGTATCTCCCAAGACTCCTTCAATGTTTGAAAAATTTTGAGAGGAATCTGCTAAATCCTTCAGTACTATAGAGTGAATCCCATCAGGCTCCATGGACTCGTGAACGTTTAGTTGATGAAAATGGTCCATTACATTTTTTATGACTTCAGATGGAAAAGTCACTGCTCCTCCAGTCATAGTTCTTACCAAGTAACCGAAGATCCATCATTAATATTAAGAACTGAGCCCAAAAGAGAAAGAAAGGCCTTCACCTTTGCCTCACCTCTAGTTGGTAGGTGACCATTTTCAAGTATCTGTTCAGGGTTTTCCTAGATGTCCTCTTAGATTTCCTTAAGTGTAGACGTACTTCAAAAAAAGGCTTCTTTTTTCATTGTTGTTTTCTAACATCACACTGAATAGTATGGCCGCATACAGAAAATGTAAATGTGTATCCCACAAAGCTGATTAGAAAAAAAGTTTCTTCTAGTCCAAATGAAAAAATGCATGAGCATACATAAAGATCAAACCATGCGGTACCCAGAGGAATAAACACTCAAAAAAAAACAACCACACACACACACACAAAAACCAAAACCAAAACAAACAAACAAAAACTTTGACAAGTTTAACAAAGATGCCATTTCCTACATGCCACCAACTCATTTGTAAGCCTTCAACGCCTGCTGCTCATGCATGATAAAAAGTCTTCTACAAATTCTCTTAGTTTTCCACACAGGGCAGGTAATTCCAAATAAACAAAGGAGATTTATGCTGCAAAATTTATAGCCCCAAAGAATAAGTAGAATCAGAAATCAAGGAAGAGTTTAGGAGTGCAAGTAGCAATAATCAGTTTTGGGTTGGTTATTTTTAATAAAAAAATCAACATCTTTCAAGTCAGCCTCAACATATGCATCAGAACTAAAGAAGCTTTTCAAAATTTGTGAACAAGCTATAATGATTGCAAACAAAATAAAGAAAGTTACATTTACATAGAAGTCAAACTTGTTTTACTCTGAGGATGACCAAACTTTGGAGTATGTTGCCCAGAGAAGTTGTGGAGTGCCCATCTTTGGAAAAGCTGAAAATCTGACTGAGAATACTATCCTATTCTTCTGTAGCTGACTAAACGATAACCAGAGATGCCTTCCAATCTCAACCATTTTCTTTATGATTCTTCATAAATGGCAAAATCATATGCACAGGGCAACATTGGTGCAGGCTGAGTCCAGAGAGTCTGGTCCAAACAACAGAAATATGTGTATTTTGAAGCTCATACGAGCTGCAGTCATTCCCACCTGGTTCCCTGAAAAGCAGCATGCACGCACAATTTACTTCAGTCACTAAAAAGTCCTTGACTACTCTGTGAGGTTTCTAATAAGTAGATTTATTATCATAAAACACGCTGACACAAAAAGCTTCTCACATCTCTCCCTAAAAGTGAGACTAACACACATCCCAAAGTCAAGCAGTAAATACTGCTGACTTGAGTCAGTTTTGCAATGCTAACCCTCTCAACAAGTTTTCCTTTTACAAGAAAGGAAGAAAGAGTGTATATAGATCCTGTAAGCACTGTATATTAGAATAAGAAGATCAGCCATTGGCTGTACATTTAATACCATGATTCCTTTCAAAAATTGCCTTCTACCTGAACACGTCCCTGATAACCTGCAGAAACCAACTGGTAGGATTGTCTGTGCCAATAGGTAAAAATTAATGAAAACAAAATGTGCCTCCTTTAAAGATTAAAAATAGCCAAGTCTAGAAACACATAGAAGGTCTCTGTTGTCAACTGTTCAGGACAGAAGATGTTACTTTCTTGAAATCTTGCATTTGAGCAATGATTAGATAAATGTGATTTCAAAATACATAAAAGTGCTTAGTGTTCCCATTGCAAGTTTATTTCTCAGGGCTTCAATCATCAGGAGAAAGGCACCCCAGGAAGTTTCAAGGATAGGAGTCAACTCACTGCGTATACTTGCAAATGGGAGCAATAGAAATCAAAGCCTTTGTTTTCTGCTTCATGACTTGATTGACTTTGCAGCAGATTAAAGCAATGAGCTATGCAATTGTGAACTTTCTTCCTCAACATAGTCTTACTCTTTCGGGAGTTATTCTCCAGATCAGATTTTTATTTCAGTAAATACTTCTTTTCATCAAGAAATGCTTGTCATATAGTAAAGTGAGGTAAAAGGGGAGAAATAGAAATTGTGTATAAGCAAATTACACATTTCCAAGAGCAAATTGGTACTATTTGTTCAGGTGGAAGAAAATAATGCTAGGCACACTAAGTGTTTCATAGGATGTGTGCATGTTCATTAAAGAATGACTCATTACAAAATTTTATTCAAAGATTGCATTCTTTCTGTAACAAGGAATCACTTCCCTTTGTTCACAAACAACAGCTAGATGAAAGCATGAGTGGCCATTAGTTTGGATTTAAAAGCCAGTGAACTATTTCCACTAACTTGCTCTGTACGTACTCCAGTAAAAGTTCTCCTTAGCTCCTTTTACATTACTACTTTTATATGCACATCGGAAGTCCAATATTCAAATGACTGTGCTACAAATGAAGACATACATATAGCAGCTCATCTACTGAAAAGAAACTCACAAATATATTTTAATTCCATTCATTTCAGTAAGAAAGAGATTCCTGAAATTCTCCAGCAAGATTTTGCTACTCAAATACTCTAGCACTCTGCAACTTTCTGCAAAGGAAAATGCATTTGTTGATTACTCCAACTCCTTAACATTCATTAGTACAGCGAAAGGCTGAGTTTCTTAACAACAAATGAAACAATGGCAGAACAAGGAATAGATCACTTATCTTCCTTTGTGGCCAATGTTGAAGCATTTAGACATCAAGACAATCTCTATGTCATGCTCCCACATGCTTTGACAGCTTAGTAAATCATACAATCATTGACTGGCTTGGGTAGGAAGAAACCTTAATGACCACCTTGTTTCAACACCACTGGCACTGGCAGGGCCATCATCCACCAGAGCATAGCCCAGAGCCCCATCCAACTTGGCTTTGAACACCTCCAGGGGTGGGACATCCACAGCTTCTCCAGGCAATGTCTAATACATGGAGCTGATTTTTTTCCATCCTTGTAGAGTGATTAAGGAAGATTTTTAACTGATATTAATGGGATGAAAACCCTTATATAAAAGAAAATACTTTGAATTCTGCTTTTAAAATTAGAAAAATTATGATTCCTGACATTTTTACTGATTCCATCAAATTAAAAAAAAAAATAAAAATGCTTCTCAGTTCTAATTAAGACAAACATTACTTTGAGAAGATCAACGGCTAGGACAGGGATTTCTGTGCCTAGATCAATCACTGGCCTTATAAGTTTGGAGACAAATTTTAGAGGCCAGAGAAAGAGCGCTGGGAAATGCTGCACGTGTCAATAAAGCCGAGGAGTGCGGGTACTGTCCGAGGTGCTGCATCGAAGTTTGATTGTACCTACAGAAGGACCGTCTGACATATAGTCCTAAAATTAAGTAAGCTGCCTTCCCCACCTCATTCCCATCCCTGAAGCACAATCTTGCTGAGAAAGTGCATTCCTCTTCCAACTTGCCAAGACTGCCTTCTATTCACCGTCCCAGACAATACAAGTACTTACTGTGTTGGTTCTTAGAACCAAATTAGTCCTGTAATACATTCTTACAGTCTTCCATATTCAGTCTGCTTGGTTGGTCAACACACAAGATAAACAGGAAGGTCAGATGGGGAAAAATTACCTTCTTTTGAAAATTAAACAAGGAAAAAAATGACAGAAAAAGAAAAAAAGAAGTCAGGCTAGAAACTGTTTTCTTACTCAAATGCTGTTACACTTGATTCATGCCTGAGAAGGCCGAGGAGCAGTGAAGAAACAAGTATGAGTAAGTAACTACTGACAGCACAATGGCCCAGTGACTCACTGACCTACAACACCACCATCAATTGCTCGTTTATGTTCATGACAAGCTGCAGAGAAGTCAGCTCTCAAATAGCAGAGGTTACTTGGTATGATAACATTCATCTCTGGCCCACAGCTACTCCATGTACTTTTTCACCCATAGCCACATTCTGGAGTTGCATCCTCAAAGTCACTTGCAATTGAGGCAGCATCACAGAAAAAGCAGAGGCAGAAAGATGTAGACAGTAAAGGAAGACAACATCCTAGGTATCCGTGTGTCACTTTTTCAGGTATAAGTCCCTTACACTTCTTAATGCAAAGTAGGACCTAGGAGTATTGAAAAGCTTTAGTTTCTTTGGCTTGCCTCACTTCCAACTCCTTTAAGGCTCAAGGACACCATTTTGACTTGGTCAAAACTCCAGTTCTGCCTGAAGTGGTACCTTGCACATGCTTGTGCCTGGTCATAATGCCTTGACAACGCCCTTAGGTATCACCCTGGGGCCACTGAAAGACTCTACAACTGCTCCCAGCTCAACGTTCCCCTCACATCCTGGCAACTTTGCTCCCCTGCTCTCTGTCTGGGCCCTCCATCAGGTAGGTAAATCAGAATCAAACCATCACCAGAGAAGGAGCCAAAAAGCCCATTTTGCTGTCTGGAGTATCATACTCTCACAGAGACAGTTTATTCATCCAGCTGTAATGGAAGCCTACCTATGGACAGATTTTATTTTTTTTCCTGTGTTGTCACATCAGCCAACATTGATGTCATTCTCAGCACAGATTTCTTCTTCTGAACATTTGTCATTTCACTCTCTTCTGCCTTTATCTTGCTCATACTCCTTACAATTTCTTTTGTCTGACAGCCAAATGACTATCCCATTACACAGAACCCAACAGAAAACCCCCAAGACATCTGTCATGACCTGGTTTCTGATATTAGCCTTCCTCGCTCACACTCCTATGATGTTCTCTGGATGGTAACATCTTCAGAAAAGAGCTATTCGACTATCAATTTCCCCCAGAGTAATGCCCTAGGACAAATATGTTGTTGTTATAATAAAAAATTCAAGAAGAATTATTTTGCAACTAAATTAAATACCTAAAGTATGAACAAGTACAAACGAACAATGCCTAAAAGCTGTCAAATCCATGTAATGAATACTCTATTCAGAGCTAATGGAAAAGCCCAAGAAGCAGCACTGAGTTCCAGACTTCTTTATCACTGCTGGGAATTTGAAAGAGGAAACCTCACTCAAGAATTATTGACACCAACAATTGTGTGTGCATTCATTACCCAAAACTTCAATATTTTTTTTCAGATTTACTCACAAGCAACAGGCAGATTATAGTACCATTTTAGTTTATCTGCAGAAAAACTTGAAAAACAAACAACATATGGTTTTGCTGAAATTAAATCTACTTGCTTTCTCTTCCATTTTCTGTTCCTTTCCCCACAGTTAAAGAAAGAATAAAAGGCTTTCAGCTATGGCTTCAACAAATGTACTCAATCACAAATGACAAAACCTATTTCATCAACAATGTAATGATCAATAAACACAACTATTATTATATTTTTTTTGCCAAGCTGGACTTAGAGTAGTATTTTCATCAACCTCTAAACTGTACGGCAAGTTGGATCAAAACTAGAAGCAGACAGAACTCTCCATTTTACAACAAATAGTCAATTTCTAATAACAAGACTTTTATTCAAAACCACGTTATTATTTTTTTTTTGTTTTCCATAGAGGATTTCGAAAAATGCAGTTCAGAAATTAGTGATTAGTGAAGGTGCAGCAAGACATGTAGATTAAGAAACAAGAAAGCTGCACTGGAAATTTTACCCCTGTTTGGCAGTATTTACTCCCATTTCACAGTCAAGGCGGTGGAGCTGCCAGAGAGGATGGAAAGCTTTCCCCTTAATACTGGAGACATTTGTCTATCAGATGCTTTTGTCACTGTGGAAGATCTGTGTCCAATGAAGATACTTTGAGCAACTGAGTCTAGCTGCAGTTTGTCTCAAGTACAGACCCTGTTTGTCCACACTTTGTCCAATTTGTTCCCAAGTGCTGTTTCAGCAGCATACTGAGGCTTGCAAATTAGGCAAATACTACCTGTTAACGGTAAAAGCACATTTGAAAAGAAGTTAGTAGCCTATTCTTTAAGTGTCATCTTTGTTACAGACCTTTCTTTATAGAAGGTGATTTCAAATTGATCAGCTGATATATGCATTGGCATACGAAATGTTAAGCACTGTCCAGGTAGAGCTGTGAATTTCATATGCCAGAAAGCAGCTACACAAGCACACTTAACTAAAACAATTTTAAAAGCATAACTTTTAAAATCAAGGTGATGCAAAGAAAACTCAAATCCATCAGAGACAAAAATGCCTAAAACTTCAGTGTTGTTTTTGTCTGCCAATGAACTCTCATTAGCCAGATTTAAAGGCTAAGGCTCCATACAAATTGATTGTTCTTCTAAAAGAAATTGTTGCAGTCAGTAATTTTTGCTGCATCCTCAGCTATGACAGGTTGGACAGCGATGTCCCCCGCAGAGCCAAACCATGTGTAAGCACAGAGCCCATATGGCTGAGTTGCAGAGCTCTCTCTCTCAGTACTACAAACAATACTTCCTTCTTCTTATCTCTCTCAATAGAAAAAATGAGCTCAGAAATTCTCTAAGCTTTTCAGCTATATTCTGCCACTATGCAGAAAGAGACCCTGTAAAACCTGTCACCTCCAGCCTTACTAGAAGTTTCTTCTGCTCAAACAGCAAACTGATAACAGGACTTAAAAGATATCTTTCAGGTCACGTCTTTTTAAGGAAAATGTGGCCTTCTACAGAAAAATCATATTCTCTCTCATGCCTTTCACTTGCTTATTTCAGGCTGTAGGCTTATTAGCACAAATATTTCCTACAGGCTTTCATGACTTGCTAAAGCTCCCAGTAGCATTAAGACCTTCACATTTTAGAGCTGCATAGTGTTACTAATAGAATATAGAAGGGTAATCTACAGATAAATTACTGTAATTGAACACAATCTACCAACCATGTTCTAACTGAAAAATACTTTCTATATAATAGAGAAATACTGTATCAAATTTTAAGAAAGGGGTGAAGGCAGCAAGACAGAGCTAACAACATCTATTAATTACAGATAGTCTAGACAGAATTTTGCCTGGCTTGTTTTCAACTTTTATTAAGTTAGACACCAAAAGCATGCCATTTTCACCAGGACTTTTCTACCTTTATCATTAGCAAGGTTTACTCAAACCTATTCCAAATCTCCTCTGTTGCAGTATCACCTCCCCAGCTATTCACTAAGGGCATGAGGGAATATGAAGGAATATACGAGGGCTATTCCAAAAGTAATGCCTCCTATTTTATTACGTTGGCCCACATAGTGATGTAGGAGGTAGACGTCGGTGGTATGGCAGTTAAGGATGAACCTTCCCATCAACGTTCTGTTACACATTATTGCTGTTTGACAGATGGCAGCAGAAGGGCGGTCTGACAGAATGGCGTCTGACATGGAAGTGTGAATGAAGTAAAAGGGTGTGACTGAATTTCTCCATTTAGAAAAAAAATGGCACTCATTGGCATTCACTGATGCTTGCCAAATATTTAATGGAGACCAAGCAGTGGATGTGAGCACAGTGAAAGCTGGACTACATGCACAACATTTTCCCAGCAACCACACTGTTGTAGCAGTTGTGGGTCTGTGGGTCACCCTCTATTCCTATTGGTTGTCATGGTATTGGGATGGAGTTATGAAATACGTATCTGATTTATAAATATTCTGTTCCGCACTTATTTTAAAAGGAAATCCGTGACAAACATCTGGCATGTTTTGATAGGCCTCAAAGAATCACAGCTGCTGCTAACATGGTATTTTTATCTTTAGAAAATTAGGTGGAAAGATTAGTACCTTCTGCACTTCAAGCAAAGCAGATTGCATTAGAACGTGGCAGTGATAGCTGGAGGAGCAGAAACTGAACCAGAAGGAATGATAAAGAACAGAACAAACACCTTACATAACATAATTTCTCAGAAAGAAACCAAGAGATTTTAAAATATCGAAGTTATTACAGTAAAGAATGAAGGTATTTCTGTTGATATATGCCCATCTCTTAGTCAGAGATTCCTTTGGCTTCTTACAGAATTTGCTACTGAGTTAAGATTGCCTCATGGTGACTGTACAGCATACCAGACTCTCAGTGCCCACGCAACAATATGTCCAGTAACTGTCATCTACTGGAAGTTAAAGCTAATGGTCAGCCCTGTATTGAAAAATACTTCATCTCATCTTCCAAAACATCATCAGAACATAATCAAATGATAAATCAATGGTATCCCCAGGCTGAAGACAATTTTAGACCCTAAAGGTCTGTCTCCCTGTAAAGTAGATTTCTTCCAAGAAATTACCTGCAGAGGGGATAGATATTTAAGTTACTGCAGCCTCCAGGTACTAGTGAATACCAAATGCATTTACTCCTGCTTTATTTTTCAGTATATTTTTCATAAGCATTCCTTCATCATATAACCCTATCCCTTTCCACTTGTTCAAATTTACTAGACAAATTAAAATGAGCCATTAAAATGAGCCAAAGCTTTAAGGCCTCCAAAACCATTATGAGAATATGCACTGATTTTTCACTTTGGAGCAGAGATAAGGGGTGTTGTGTTTTTTTGTTGTTGTTGTTGATGTTTTAATGTTTCAGCCATCCATCTCATCTGGATACAGAACTGTTCAATGCCTGCCTATTAATTCTAACATATCTGTGAATAATTCATGCAGTGGAGGAGATCAAATTACCACCTAACTTCACCTGTGGATGCCAAAAGATTAATAACCATTTAGAGTGCTTTTTCTCGTATTTTGCATTCCTGTAGCACCAAATAACACGATCACTGCAGCTCTTAATACCAAAAAGTGAAACAGATGCATCACTGGAAGGCAGAATTCTTATATGGATTAAAGAAAATGCATGAGGAGGCCACTCTGTAGATCACCTCACATCAGGCTGAGGTTGGCATCTCATTTCATAGCAGAAGAGCACTCAATCACCTCAGAGCTTGGGCCCAGAAATCCATCTCTGCTTTGGGGAAGGGGGTGAGAGGAATACATGACAAACAAACCTGCTGTGTCATGGGGCTGTTTATAAGGTAAAAGCAAATCAGTGCTTTCTGTTGGTTTTTTTTTTGTTGTTGTTGTTGTTTTTTTTTTTTTTTTACCTATAGGTGAGGTGAATCTGTCTGGCCCTCCTAAAATTGAACAGATTCCACTGTGCAGAGCAGAGAAGCACCATCTACTGCTGCCAAATCAGACAAATTCCTTTGTGCCTTAGGCAAATGCCTGCTTTGTAAGCAGAGAAGAAAATCTATATTCTAGCCCTTCTGTTCCAAGTGTAGAGCCTCAATCCATGGAATACAACCTAAAGCACAAGTATCTTCTCTGGATTTCTCTACTTTGTCCTGTTTGCTTATGCTGCTGGGGTATCACATTTAGGTCGAAGCCGTTCCCTTTAGCAAGCTCAGCACTCAGAAGTTCATGCTCCTCCTGGTGGATTCTTGTTTCCTTCATGCCAGAGGACAGCAATACTCCTAGGGGTCTCCATGCCTGACAGCAAGCTCAGGAGCTACTACCACAACCAGAAGGGACCCTCAGTACTATTCCTAACAGCTCCCCAAAGCACCAGACCCAGCTGAGCACTTGGTGCTATTGCACCAGTCCCCCCTCCCGTATTTTGTTTTTCCCCTAAGCTAAGGGCTGCTGGAACAAGATAATACCATGTGACACACCCAGGGATACTGGGCAGCATGGCATGGGATTAATCTCACCTCAGCCTGCCACACAACCCTGAAACTAAGCTGCCTTCCACCACAGGACAGCCAAGTTCTCCACTCCAGACCACCCCAAGCTGTGTACACTACTGTTCCAGAGTTAGCAGTTGGGCCTTTTGCTACCCCAAAGCCTACCACAGCCAAAGCAGAACAAGGACATTATCCAGGCATTAGCTGTGCAGGCCAAGAAGAGACAGCCACCCTCTTAGAATCACACAATATCTGAACTATGAGCCCTCCAAGAGCAACACCAAGGCAAGGTCTGAAGCAATGCTCATGAAGAACACAATCTAAACCTGTTTCTTCCATGCCAGTGTGTTCCGGAAGAGACATGGGAGCTTTGTTTGTACTATGTCCAACCTCATTTCTCCTTCTGCTTGGCAGTTACATGATGGCTTACTGTTCTGCCTCTAGTGCTGCTAGCTTTTACTGAAAATCAAAAGCCATGAGAACTATTGAACTACAGAGGGGTGGTTTCCATCACTGGTAAAATGAACAGTATTTTCCTGGGGGTGAACAGAAAACTGACTTGAACAAATTAAATCATTTTAGATATCTTTCTTTTCCTAAAATTTGTTTCAGAAGAAACTGAAGCTTCTTTCATAGATATCCAAAACAACAAAAAACTTTCTTTCCTAATGTTACCATGAGAAAATTAATTCAAATTAAATATTTAAGATTTTAGTGAACTAATATGAAATTTATTTAACTGTAAGCACCAAGAGAATATCCACATGTATGCAAGTTAGTCCCAGGTTGTGCTTTTGCTTATTAGCCAGCACAATTCCATTTGTCTTCAGGTTTACTTGTTCATTTTTTGAGTTTTCATGCTATTGTTTGTTTACTTACATATTTATGTCTTACAGATAAAGCATTCCCCAAATCCAAGATTAGATATTAAGAATAAAAAGGCTGGTTTCCAAATACTTGCAAGGTAAACAAGTAACCTTTCACTCCCCGTGGCCTTAAGTCACACTCTACAGTTCTAGATAAGTGTCTCAGTGAAAGCCAAAAAACCTGTGTAAAATTAATCTTCTGTGTAAAGCTTAGAGCGTTTTATTACATCCAAATAACACAACAGGCTTTCACTGCTGCTCAGGAATTGTCAAAAATTGTTTGGTACAACTGATTGATTACACAACTAATTTCTGGTGCCAGAATCAGGTATGTATGATTTGAATTGTCTTAAAGCATTGTGGCTATTATAAGTTGTATGATCATGCTTCCATGAAAAAGATATGGCCTGGAATTTCAGCAATTATCAAGAAGGTCAGATTATGTATAGATGATGCTGGATTGAATTTCCTTCATATCTCCCCACAGTCTTATTACACTATGGCACTGAATCTGTCAGATGGTGCTTTTTAGGTTTGTGGCTGGCACTACTTGATGCCAGCTTCAAAGCAACTTCCCAACTCCATCACATTGCTGAAAGTACCCCGCTGGAAAAAAGTTACCAAGAATATACAGGGAACATTAAAGAAATAGGTCTTTAGTGCTTCCCCTCCTGCAAATGGTACAAAGCAAATCAACTGTGAACAAAACTAGCAGCAGAAATTGGAATGAATTATGCAAGCTATCTCAACTGAGCATTTCTTCCCCCTCATCATATTCCTGCTTTACCTAATGCAGGAAAATTCTTTTAGACAGCTGTTATTTCTTTTGGCTTCTTTCATACATCACCAGGAATACCTCCCACTGGGTTTCTCGGGAGATTGCTAAAATAACATAAGTAACACAGTGCAAGCATTCTGTCATTAGTCACCTCAGATGAAGATCATTCTGGCTTTGTCTGTTCCTCTCCGTGGTTCCTTTCAGCGCATCAGCACAGCCCTTTGTTTTTCTGTGAACATGCTCATCGTTCCTCAATTCGTGAAGCACCTTTGTGACAAATTACTGCACTCAAAACCTTATTATGGCCAAAAGGAGAAATGCTTCATTTAGAAAGCCAAGCACTTACTGTTAGACTAATTAAAATCTTAACAGCCTAACAAAAATACAATAAATTGTTATTAGATTTCATTTATAACGATGCTAATGCATAGATTACAAATTATCTAAATAATTCAATGCTCATCACAGTAATACAGTAAAGGATTGCTACACAGAAGCATTGTTTGGTGCTATTTTCTCCCTTATCCTGCTCCTTCAGTTCCTAAGTGTGACAGTAACTCATCTTGAAGAATAAGCTGTGGGGGCAGCAACAAATTTGCTAGCATCCCGACTCCTTTGCTAGGAAGAGCATGATGCTCATGATGTTTTGGGTTTGTTTGTTTGCTTGTTGTTTTTTTTTTTTTTTTTTTTTTTTTTTTTTTTTTTTTTTT